>NW_024705015.1:37588-86151 GCF_018977255.1 Callorhinchus milii
AAAAGAGGCGCCTGTAAGGGAGGGAGGAGATGGGGTTAGATAATAGGAGATTTCAAGGAGAGAGATAGCAAATGGAGGAAGAGAAGGGGAGGAGATGAGCGAGCGAACGGGACACAGGGCAAAGAGGGTGGAGTGAGGGGAAGAGTGGTGCAACAAAGGTGTAATAGAGGTATAATTAAGGAGTGAGAGACTGGGGGAGAGGGAGTCAGGAGGTGGGAAAGTGGGAAATGGGGCAGAGTGGGAGAGAAAGTGGATAGATGAGAGGGCAAGTGGCTGGTGAAGGGGTTAAAGTTTGGGGGAGAGGTGAAGCAGAATATGTTAGCGTGGAGAAAGTGGGACACGGGGCACCAGAAGATAACATGTATACATGATCGATGTTGTAAAGAATGGTAATAAAAAGTACTGCTGTAAATGGTCAAAAGACAAACAAGTTAATGTGTAAGATTTCATTCAGCTCTTACCCCACACAGAGATTCCAACTCGGTCGCTCACTGGTGATATGAACTCTCGGCCGTCTACGTGTTTTTTATAATTACACGAGTAATTTCCTGCCCTGATCTCCAATGGGGTGAATATGGCCGTGTGGTTATTCTCTAGATCTGGTTGTGATGTGATAAGCTCTCCGTCTCGGTATAAAGAAAAATTGCTGCCAGGATAATTCCCAGCACATGAGATCTCTGCGCTTTCCCCTCTCACAAACACCAGGAAATCTGGCTTCACGGAAATGGTGGCTTTCTGGAGCGGATCTGGAATGTGTGGAGTAAGGAAATTTGCCGAAGGTTTCGCCCTCTGCCTGGAATTGAACTCAGGTCTCTCACTTGCAAATCGAGTGCTCTAACCACTGAGCTACAGGACTCCACAAACTGAGAACCTTGTGAGTTCAGAAGGTAAACAACTCAGTTACACGGAAGTGAAGTGTGAGCGTGATGAGGATAGGGCTGGTTAGCAAATGTTATCAGCCAGCATTGACAGTGCATGGTATCTATCGAATTTTTATTCAGTCTCTGTGAATCGATGCTCAATGACCATGTCCTCGCTTTTTACTCAGTCCCTCGTTAGGTATGAATTATCTGCGCGTTACCTTGCATCGACATGATACTTTGGTTTATCCGTTCCTCTGTCCTCTTTTCCTGCATTACCTGGTTAGCTGTGATCAACGAGCACTCCAGCCTAAACCACACAGCGACGCGTTAACTCCGATTCACTCTCAGCGCTCTCCTCGGTCAATATTCCACATTTTAATTGTAGCAATGTGTGAAATCAAGGAATATATTCTGGAGTCAGTGAGGCAACAGTTTCCTGTCTTGTGAATGTCAGGATTGTCAACATATTTCAAGTTTCCCCAGTCCATATTTGAGAATGATTTCCAACTGGTTTGTGTGCGGGAGCAGAGAAAACTGAGACTTCTTGTCCAGAAATCCTTGCAAGGTGCCACTTATCGTCACAGATTGCTGGAATCAAGTCGTTCCATTGTGGCGATCTCTTCGTTGCGGTCTCTGGGATTTGGAGGTTACAGACCACTTGATTGGTGCAGAGATTGATAGAGACCAATCAGTCAGGCTCAGTGGGTAGCTATCCTAATAAATCATTTAGCTTGTTGCTTCATCCCAGGAGAGAGTGCACTTTCGCTTCCATGTAAACGGTAAGCGGAATTGCAGCTTGAACAAAAACTTTTCTCTTGAGTGACAAAATTGTCTGTTTACAAAAACTAAAATCATTTTTCAAAATTATCCCTCGAGTTTAATATTCTACATTTGAACCAAATATGAAATCACATCAGGTTATAGCTGATGCAATAAAGTGAGATTTTCGATAATTATGCCACGATCCCTATTAACTGGGTCTCACAGAAATAATTACAGAAGCTTTAAAGTTTTAGTGTGCAAATTAATTGTGACAACGAGTTTGCAGGAAATTAATTCGAGCAATATCGCGCAGAAAGCCGTGTACGTCACATCCAACAACGCAACGTGCTCCCAAACAGCGATTGGGAATGTGGGCCTAGTTGGTATCTGTAAAATGTGGGTTTGAAGACAACAATTTCTTACACAGAGTAGAGAAGACGTTACAAAGATTTTCCTATCGAATGAAGTATATAACGCTAAGGAATAGTGAATAGTGAAGACTATTCCTTAATTATTTAATAACTGCAAATAATTTTATTCGCATATCTAAAACTCCATAATTATCATAAAAAGTGAATGTTGGTCTCATTTCGTATCATCTTTTATATTTTTTGATTGTGTTCATCAGTCTGATTTCACTGACTCATGTATAACGTACGCTTTATCTCATTGTAAATCATGGGATATTTAAGGTCCTATACTGATTTATCTATGTTTATCATCGTAGCAGAATGGTGGTAGCGGATTACAGAGCAGGTAACACAAATTGTTCACGCATCATGAAAGCACATATCATTGGTTTTCATGCCGCGTAAGGCGATTGAAACCGCACAAAGCACCTCAGAGAAGCAAACTACCTCGGGTAGGGTAAATATTCCGCAAGTATTCCGATAGCCCTTCAATTCTTCTTATTTTTAAGCACTTACATGATTCATTCTTGAAAGCATATCAAATATGCTTCCGCTCCATTTCAGGGAGATCTTCAGAGGCCCTAAAAATTCTCATTGTCTCCCCTCTTGTTCTTTTACCAAATATCTTAAATCGGTGACCTCCCGTAATCGAACAAGCCTCAAACGAAACAGTTTCTCCCTTTCAGGTGATCCAAGAGGATGGTGCAAGGGCGAACAGTCATTACACTATTGACAATAAGAACATTAGCAGCAATAATAAAAATATCGGCAATAACGATTATAATGACAATATCGATCATAGTAACAAAACGTGCATTAGTCATAGCGCATTTCACGTCGGGGGTACAGTACAAGTGCGGCACAATGTTTGCATCGCACGGTTCACACAGAACCATGTGCCATGAGATTTCACTGCACCTACTTTCTGAAATGCTGCTATCCTATTAATTCAAATACTGCTAAGCATTAATTTCAGGATTATTATCTTGAAAACAATGAAGTTAATCTTTTCGGATTAAAGTGCATGACATTAACAGTTGCACATCATACCAGTGGTGCCAGGGCTTATTAATATTTTTGCTGTTCTTCTGTGACAATCTGGGATATATTTTCCTGAGCCCACTGGGTCCGCAATTTACCTGGTCTCGGCAGAATGGCCAGTGTGGGTATAAGACAGAATGTGTAGGGTCAGATTTTGTCTCTCTTACAGTGATTGTCCCACTCTCTTTCTGCTAATCCTGAAGACCCAAGTCCGAACGGGACTGAAATGATCTAATTTTGTCTAATTTTGCTTCAGTCTCTGTGAGTTGCTGTCCACTGACCATATCCTCGGTTTTTACTAAGTCCCTCGTTAGGTATGAACAATGTGCACGTTAACTTGCATTAACACCCGACTGCTATTTATCCGTTGCTTTTTCCTCTTTTCCTATATTAACTCGTCAGCTGTGATCAATGAGCACTTCAGCCTGAATCACTCCCAAACATATTATCTCCGAATCTTTCAGCGTTCCCTCCTCGGTCTATATTCCTCACGTTAAATGTAGCAATGTGTGAACTCAAGGAATACACTCTGGAATCAATGAAATACCAGATTCATATTTTGTGAATGCCAGGATTGTCAAAATAATTTAAAGTTTACCCAGTCCTTTTTTTGACTGTTTTATCCGGCTGGGTTGTGTCGGGAATAGAGCAAACTGGGTCTCCTTGAGGGGAATTCGCTGCAACTTGTCATTCATCGTAACGGATTGAAGGAATCGTGTCGGTCATTTTTGCGATCTCTCCAGTGCTGTCAGTGAGATGTGTAGGGTACAGACCAATTGTTTGGTACAGAGATTAATACAGACCAATCGGCCAGGCACAGTGGATCAATTAACTGGGTGCTTCACCCTGGGAGAGAATGCGCTTTTCATTCCATGTAAATATTAAGAGGAATTGCAGATTGAACAAAAAGTTTTCTCTTGAGCGACGAAATTGTTTGCTGACAAAAAATAAAACAATTTTTCAAAATTACTCCTTGAACATAATATTCTACATTTCCCACCCAAATATTAAACTACATCTTACAGCTGATGCGGCAAAATTAATTTTTCGACACATATGCCACCATTCCCATTAACTGGGACTCACAGAAATAATTTCAGAAGCTGTAAAGTTTTAATACGTAAATTAATTTTGACAACGACTTTGCAGGAAATTTATACCCAGCAATGTCGCACAACAAGCGACTTCGAATGTGAGCCAAGAGAATTTCAATGTGGGTTTGAAGATCACAACTTCTTACACAGAGTAGAGTAGACTTCGCAAAAATCGTATCGATTGAAGTATATCAAGCGAGGAACAGTGAAGACAGATCCATGATTATTTTGATACCTGTAAATAGTATGATTCCCTTTTTTAAAACTCCATAATTAACTAATTTTTCAAAGTATCTAAAGCCACGAGGGAGGGATTCGAACCCACGCGTGCAGAGCACAATGGATTAGCAGTCCATCGCCTTAACCACTCGGCCACCTCGTCTGCCACAAATCCGTACACAGCCTCAAAACAGAAATATGCATTTGAAATATTGCTGATTGATTAAAGAAGCGATGTTTTATTGGGTAAAGAACTAAAGAAGAGTAGTGTTACTGAAAAAAAACAGTGTTTATTACCGGAAGAGATATAACATTTGTTTACATTCGCTGTTTGACGACAACAATTAAATATGAATTGTCATTTGTTATTGGAGCAACTAAAGCTGGAATAATTTTTTAATTATTTATCATTTTTATTTTATTATTTATTATATTTCAAAAAACTACAGAAGTTTTATTATTTATTGTATTATTTATTATTTTTGAAAAAGCAACAGAAGTTGCAATGACCAGATATACACATCAACAATCTGTGTCTACCAGTCATCGAATATTGTGATTTACAGCTTCGGCCATGGCACCAACAATTGATTTAGTCTAAATTAATCTTGATAAAATTTGAATGTTTAATATATTAATTCCAAGTTCATCAGTAATAGCAATAACGTAAGTTTACGATTTTACTTAAATTAGCAACGATAAATTTATCAGCATTAAAAAGCCTTGATTTTTCCCTTGAAAGCAATACTACACATGATTCTTTCAATCTGAAGTAATCAAGAGCAATTTGTCGATCAAAAATATTCTGTTACAACCATCACGCAATTTCCGACACAAGCTTTTATATTCAGAGGACATGGATCATGATTCATGATTAGGAAACCACTTTTTTTCTTCATCCTTCAATTTTAATATCACTATTTCAACATCGAATGACTTTCTTATGAACGCTTTTGATGCCATTGAGAAAAAAATTATGACATGATGAACATTTAAATTACCCGTTGCTGACATATAAACATTTAGAAATCAATAGTGTTAGTGGATCCCGCTGATAAGATATTTTTGAAGAGGCTGCGCTTTATTGACTGTTCAGGAACGAGATCTCACTGCTGATCTACACACGGACATTGATCTGTTCCGGTCGCTTCCTGGACCTGTTCTTCTTGCAGACCGGGGATTGCACTGCGACCTCCGCCCTGATTCCGAGCTCAGTATAGGCGACTGATCAGTACAGCCCTATACACCCAAAACTCCACGCTTCAAGGAATCCCAGAGAGTCTTCGGCTGAATCGCTGGATAACAAGCGACCGTCAACTCAATCTGAAATAAGTCCGTGGAAACGGAAAACTTCATTTCAAATTTCGCGGATTATATACAAAAATGTTGTTTTGTTGGCTAAAAAACTGAAAGTCGCAGAGTTTCGCTGAGTCAGAAGATGGCATATGATCTGAAAAGAATTATTATTTTCGGAATTTTTTAAACAGATGTTTTTTTTTGCTTCAAATGAAAATACACGATGAAGCTTGGTCTTGTTCACCATGTAATGAGCACTGATACAGAATCTCAATTGAAATCTATCAGGGGCAACATCATCCCACTTGATTCCAAAGATTTGGACAAACAGCTGCCTCAAGTATTCCTTTATTGAAAATGTAATTTATCTTTGATTGAAAGTATCAACTGAAACATTTACAACTGCTGTATCCAATTCAACTAAAAGCTGAGCGTCAGAGAAATAATGGGGACTTGACGCAGCTGCTTTGTGTTAACCCCGTTTTTCCTCCAGGGGTTTATGGCCATCCTTCCAGTGATGCTTCAAAATCCCTTCCGTCGGACGTCATGCGGTTTAATAATACTTATCCACCTTGGTGGAGGAAACGAGCGTGGACACTCAGAGCTGAATTGTCTCCATGGTGTCGAGCTTACAGAATCTAGACAACTGTCCTTCATGGCCACGTGTATCCACGACTCGAGGCACAGCCGATAACAGGTCAGCAAGGCTGGCTCAACGGCAGGACTTCGAAGGGCAGTCTAGTCATGGGGCCATTGATTTTCACAGTGAGCTGCATTTAACCCTCTAAGGCAAAGCAGTAAAACACCTTCTGTAGTCGGCAAAAAAATTCCCAATCAGTGCTTGCAATGGCAAGCTTTGGAATTCAGCTTTTTAAACTCAGTGCCCATAACACACCTGCAAACCTGCACCAATAGCTCTCAGGAAATAGGGAAAACGGATATGCTGTGAGAGAGAGATTTCCTTATCCAGCTGGAATGCATGTGATTCATAGCACGTTTACAGTGTATACTGTCCATCGATTTGAGATTTCCTCCCAACACCACTTCCGCTGTATCAAATATAAGGATTAGTATTATTATTTTGAAAGATACAATGGATCCATTTTTGCTTGTTGCACTCGTTTGGATGTTCAGTGATCACCTTCCAATAATAAATTAAAAACTTCCTGGTCTCCGCTTCGCTTCATTGCTGACCATCTTAGATTCATGTTTACCATTCAGTTACATTCTAACGGATCGACATCAAAAACAAAGTCATAAATTATTTATTTCACGAAGCGATTTTAACAAGACACTGAATACGTGAATCAATTGTTGTGATTAAAGCATTTTGACGCATAGCTTTCAACGTCTTTCTCCAATAATCTTTGTTGAATAATAATCCATGAATTTGATACAGCGCTTTTCATGTCTTCAGGAAGTCACAGCTTCACACAATATACTGAAAATTGTATTAACTCTATATTTGTGGATGAATTGCAGCAGCCAATTAAGCACAGCAGTGTCCCACAAACAGACGTCGGTTTAAGCGACCAACTTAATTATTTTAAAATCTTCAAGGAATATTATCAGGAGTTGGGGGTAAGGAAATTTGCGCAAGGTTTTGTCCTGCCGGGAATCGAACCCAGGTATCTCGCTTGGGAGGTGAACGCTTAAGCCACTGTGCTAATGGACTCCTCGTGACATAGAAATGAAGAATGCTTGGCTTGATATCCAGGGACATCACTGACATTACAAATGATGCAATTTAAAAGCTCCCCAGAGGTTTCTCATTAGAATAAATAATATTGAATCTCAATGCCTTATCTCAAACACTTACTTGGAGATGCTATATTCGTCAACAACGCTCCTGCTGATGTCTTGCCATGGGATATTCAACATTTTTTGAAATAGAAGCAATTTACTATCCGATTCTTGCAGTGGTTGGAGTACCAGGTAGGATATTAACAGCTTTTAATTAGTTATATAATCCAGACACTGGTAGTGATCTAACATATCTGTCCTGAAAGTTTATTTCCGTTATCCGTTTTTACCTATTTGCTAAATTGGTCATTGTGAACATTATCATTTTGTTTCATAAAACGCCATTAAAATCAGCAGATTGCCTCGAAACTTCTCACTTGCTATGCTATAAAATGCAGCTATTGTGCATTGTGTTGGCGTAGAAAGCAGCCGATCTGTGCAGAGGAACATCTCACAGACAGTCATTAGACCTGGATGTGAATTACACAAAACTTTCCATAATAGTGCAGTTTCCAGTGACGGATATTTACCTTGATTCACATTTTGCAGAATTCGAAATGCCGTACGTATATATGCGCTGCGGGCACTTGGATATCAGGACTTTAGCGCTTGAGCGGAGATGCCTAATCTGCCTACTTAACGAGATGCCGACTCCCACTTGTCTCTGTTTTGCTGGGGCTGGGCTGAGATCAGTGGAGACTCTGGCCTGGACCTGGCAAGCAAAAAGAGTCCATGGCTGGCCCCTGATTAATGGTTAGATGATGTGTGTGTGTGGGGCGGGTGCGACTGTGTGGTGTGTAAGTTGATTGGCAGGTATCACCCACTAGACCAGGTGCCAGCACTCTTCCGCTGTTGTTGCGTGGCGGTGTCAGTGAACCTGTGAGCTTCAATCATATTTGAAACATTTGGCACGATTCAAGTGAACCAATAACTTTGTATTTTTCACCTTTTCAGTGAACTTGCTGGCGATTCTAATCCTGTCCCGGAAAGATGCGGACTATCCAAAGTCGTCACTCTCTACCTGGTGGCCATGGCAGCGGCGGATATAATGGTTATTATCAATGATGTTTTATTGAATCGCAATAATAATACGTATTTCCGATTTAGCTTCTTGTACTACACTCCCGTGTGTAAGTTACGAACTGTTCTGCTGGCTTCAGCCACTCGATGCTCTATCTGGCTCACAGTCGCCTTCACCTTTGATCGCTATGTCGCCATTTGTTGTCAGAAAATGAAAAACAGATTTTGCAATTTAAAAACGGCCAGTTTGGTTACAACAGCCGTGTGTGTGCTCAGCTGTGCGCAGTGCATACCATTATATTTTATTTTCGTTCCCCTTTTCATAATTAATAATATGCCGAAATACTGCAAAGCTAAACCGATTTACCACACTTCAGCATATTGGAGAGCGTACGAATGGTTGATCCGTGTGTTCAGTCCCGTACTGGTATCTGTTCTCATTATTTTTGTCAATGCTTTGACAGTCAGGCATATTTTATTAGCCAGCAGAGTCCGCCAGCGTATCCGGGGTGACAGCACTTTTAATATACAGAATGATCCTGAGATGGTGAAACGTCGAAAATCCATCATTTTGCTCTTCGCAGTATCAGGCAGTTTTCTACTTTTATGGACGACAAATGTTGTCTATTCATTAAAGTGGTCAGTTGCAAACTATCACTATGCAAAGAAAGAAAATAGCATTCGATACAGCATCCAACAGATTGGATTCATGCTTCAGCTTCTGAGCTCCTGTACAAATACTTGCATCTATGCGGTGACTCAGAGCAAGTTTAGAGAGGAAATGAAGAAGATTATTAAATATCCATTTGTTTTGTTTCTTCAAAGGGTTATGTAAGATAATATTATTGAGATTATTATTGAGACAGATTGATTATGAAGCGTGGCCGCAACCCTAGCTGCATGTGCTATTGCACTCTTGTTATCCAAGCTATACCACTCTATTTGACAATGGAAACAACGTAACGTTCACAAAATGTAGTTCTTATGTGTTTAGAGATTTGATATTGAAATGTAAACGTTATCGCACAGGATGCATTCTCGAAAAAAATTTAGCTTTTCATATCTCTTTCATTTTAAATGGTAAAGGAAAATTTATATTCACTGCTTTCATTCGCGTCAATCTGCGTAGGCATCGGAGATCCCTGAGAACATTTTCACATAACGTAGTAACTTTTTTGTAGCGGTGCATTGATTGTCAATAAATCCGTTTTGTTCCCGTCCAGTTTCTCGTTTCATTTCAGTTTGATTCTTCACAGAGAGCGATTGTATACGAATGAAATTTCAGCAATGCTATTTTTATTCAAGAAGCCATAGTCATATCAGTCCCACACGTGCAAATCACAGATTAATGTCTGAAAAAAACATGTCTTTGCAGCTTATACTAAAAAAAATACCATTAGTGAGCGTTACAACCCCTTGATGAGAACTTCTTATTGACGAAGTTAAAAGCACATTGTTAATACTGATCTATAATCAGCACGTATAATCGCTCACTACTACATTCCTGGCTCATCTGATCAACCATAAACAAACGTAACAAAAGTCATGATCTTGAAATTGATAATCTTTTACAATCGTCCAGCAAATGAGTGTTTGACAAGACACAGAACCAAGAGCATGTACTGTGAAGTTCAATGAGCTTCACTGATCCTCCCGATGTGAAATGTGCGATACAGTTACCGTATTGTAATGCAGTTTATCATACAGTAAGTTTCATTCATGTTATAGCATTAAATTCTAACCTGATACGAGAGATTTCAGTTTCTAAACTCGGTATAGGCTTATTTCTGTTGCATTCAGTAAAATATAAATTTCGAAACGCTTTCACTCTTACCGTGAAGTTGGAGGTTTTCAAACAGGCGTAGTATTTTTCAGATCTATTTTTAAAACTAAATTCTCAATTAAGCCACTTACCGCAAGATTTGCCTCTTCATAAAGAAGATGTCTTTATATCTGCACGACTTAGAGACATTCCACTTGACTGCCCGGAAATCAAACAGAATGCGAGATAATCCACAATAAGCCTTTTTTTGCCTCAAACAATCTTAATCCTTGGTTCGACTCACGTTTCGGCGAGTAATTTTAACTAATTGCAAGCGTGATATTCAAACCGCCATTTTTCTTGTTCTTAACGTGCTCTTCTTATAAAAAATTCAAGCAGCGCAAGGGAAGTGAGTGAAGAAAACGGAAACAGTCTGTGGCCTTCTGACGTCCTCCCCAAATGAAAGGCGTTATTTAAATGCAATATGTTTTTATTGTTGAACTAACATTCTGTCCCGTCATGTATATCATTTTTCTTCTCTTTCTTGTGATGATGATTCACTTTATTCGAGGGAATTCATTCCCCTGTGTTGTTATCTAATGTTGCGCAACAATATTCTGAGGTTAGAAATCAGTGCAGATTAATCCTCTGCAGATATTGCGTGCTGTTTGACAAGGACTAGATATGAGTCAAAATGTGTTCACATTATATGTAGCAGACAATCACCGTTGTAAAGCCAGCGCCCTTAGATCAACCTGCTGTACAAAATTCGGAAATGGAGACGTTTGTTGTGAATTACAGATATACAGATATACAATTACAGATACAGACAAGCAAAAATCAGGTGGTCAATGGTCATCAGTTGAGCAGAAACTTGTGAATAGAGAAATGGAACACAAATTGTACAAACAGAACCTTTTAAAATGTTTTCAACATAAATTTCAATAATTCTTTGACACCTTTCTCCAGTCATCGCTTGATGAATCTTTCTTCCGACTCCTATTTACAGCGTAACTCCTCCAGTACCAACATCGTTCGTATAATGCTCTTACGTTGGAAGTTCTACTTCAGAATTGCATTAACTTAGGCCTTCTCTTCCCATATTCATCGCCATTTTCGACACTTATAACTTTAATGATGGCATTCTTTGACAGTCTCCAATGCCCAATCGTTTTTTGCAGTTTCATGATTTGAGCACTCGTCTCACAAGCAGTTAGTGGATTGGAGGATATCTTTCTAGGCGAGATAATACCTACAAAAAAAAGATATATAAATGTGTCACTCAAACTACACATCTTTGCGAAACACTTCTATGTGAAACTTTTCGCGTTTCGCCCACAAACGTACAGTCAATCTATTTTACAGCGTTCGTCCCTAGTTATAAGGCGCAATATAAAACGCAAGATAATTATTATTAATATTCTATGGGAGATCTTCAACATTCCTTGAATCTTTTATCCTAAGCGAAAGATGATGTGCAAGCACAAATTGGTCATGTCCTCTTTCTCTATGAGCAGAAAGCCCACTGCTTCACTTTCCTGCTTGATGCTTTTGACACAACAGTCCATCCACTTTGACCACATTTCTTCCCTCCACCTTCAAGAGCCTGCGCTTCGAAACATATTCTGTACCTTATCTACGCTTCTCCTCCTACCGGTCCACAGTCAACTTTGGCCACATCAGCATTCCATTCTTGCTGGCCATTTCCCCCATGCAAACTTGGTAACATCATTTACCATCTTCCGTTGAATCTTTGTTTCCATTTCAAGTTTCGAATCAGCCACTTTTATTGTCTACGGTTGCTTGCCGGACATTACGATCTGAATGACAAGCTGGAAAGGAGGGTGACTGAAGATACGGTCAAAGAGAATGGTCTTTATACGTTTCCTGAAGGAGGTAAGGGAGAGGACATGCGGAGGTACTGTGAGATGGAGTTTCAGTGGGGGGAATGCAGAGAGGCCGATTTAACGGCCTCCATTGGTAACGCGATGGAAGTGTAGCATTCCGGAGCCCGCTGATCGAAAGTAGCAGACATGTTGGTAAGGGGATATTAGATCACGGAGGTAGGAGGAGCAAGTCCATGGAGGGCTTTTCAAGTGAGCAAGAGGATATTGAACTGTATCGTCCGATTGATTGTGGAGCTGAGTGTGGAAGGCGATCATAGGGTTGTGTTGCCTGGTGCGGGAGAGGCCACGGGCTACAGATTTCTGGATCTGTAGCCTGCTGAGGGAGGAGTTGGGGTGGCCGTTAAGCAGGTAGTTTGCATCGTCCAACCTGATTGTGCTGAAAACGTGGATGGGGGTCTCGAAGATCTGCGGTACGAGACAGTGGTGGAGCCGGGAAATTTGCAGAGGTGGGGATAAGAGATGCCGGTCACGACAATGATGTGGGGGATGAAGTACAGTTGAGGGACGAGCAGGTCTATGAAGTGCCATATTGGCTACGTGAATTGAAGAGAGATTATACGCAGTAAGCGTGATGCTGTCAGAGTTCGAGGTATGGAGGCGCTGAGTGAGCCAAACCGGAGGACCTCGTTCTTGCTGATATTCACCTGATTCACTTCCGCCATAAAAGTCCCTTCATTTTCTCCCACCCTTGTCTCCTTCAAAGCAAGTCTAGAGATTCTCCTCTTCGGGCGCTCTGTTCAGATGTGCTCCAAACACTACACTTCCTGCCCTACAGCCCTACGGATCGTAACCGCCTCCTAGGTTTCAAATCCCTGATTTTCCAGAAACTTGTTTTGGACTCCCAACATTAAAGGTGCTTTACAAATAAGTTGTTGTTGTTGTCTGCTTATGCCTTGTTCTCACTACATTCACTCGAAAATGTTAACCAAGCTTTTATAACTTCCTTCCTTGAATTCAATTGTACACGCATGTATGTTGTTCACAGTTCCAGCATCCACAAGGTCCATTTATTATAAAAATCCCACCGGCCATATCGACCGTTCTAATAAAATTCACCCTCTCATCATTTAACCCTTGCTGGGTTCCGCTGGGCCTTTGACTCTGACTGAATTGAAACCATCTCATCCCAAACTTTTCAAACTTAAGAGCATGCTCTGCTATCTCTCCGATCAGCCGATATTGCACGTCGCTACCAGTTACTTCCAATCAGACAACACTCTCCTACTGCCCGTCACCAGCACTCACTATATTATCATCATTGACCAAGTCTTCAGTCATCATCATTCACTGGATCTCCTTGTCTGCATTCAGCACCTTTACCCGTCTCCAGCAATTTTTACGTCATATAAAGGTGTCAAAGCGCTTCACAGAATATACTCTAAAGTGAATTGGCTGTATATTTGTGGGCGATACGCGTTAGCCAATTATGCACAACGGTGTCCCACAAACAATCGTGGATTGAAAATGTTAAAATTATTTTTGTTTTTGAAGGGATGCTTATGAGGAGTGTGGAGTCAGGAAAATTCCCTAACTTTCGCCCTGCCTGGAATTGAACACAGCTGGCTCGCTTGCAAAGCGAGTGCTCTAAACACTGAGCTACAGGAATCTACAATGGATTGTTCTACTCAATGCATTCAAACTGAATATTGTAAAATATAAACTTAAAACTGATAATGTTTAACGCACCTTATGCTAGTAGTTGTGCCTCCTGTTTTTTGAGACTTCAATATACCACTGCAGTTAATGATCTACAGTCTGTGGAGGGAAGATTTGTGAAATACAGTCATCCGTAGATGACAAATGGTCAAACAATATCTTTATTTCTGACGCGAACAATGGCGTAATTTTAAAAATCACCATTGAACTGTCATCTATATGCTGGGTGAATATTAAATAGGTAGATATTGGAGAAGAGACACTGGGACGCAACTGAAAAATAGCAACAAGAATTTTAGTTGCCTGACAGTAATGGTCACAAAAGCTAATTAGCTTTATTTCAATCGTGAGCAAAAATCACTTGCTCAGAGGAAAACACAGCATGTAAGAGGTCTGATTTGAGTTGTGAGAACTCAATGAGACTTAGTGCCAGACAGGTGACGGACTCTGCTTTGGAAAATCTGCCTAATGGTACGGCAGCATGTGTGGTGGACGGCCATGGCTCGGATGGCTTTAAGGCAGATGGTATGCATTGGAGGCCATTGCCTGGCTGATAGTAAGGCAGAAGATTTGGAGGCCACTAAAGCCGAGTCGCTGAAAGCTACTCTGTGGGGTGAACAGCAAGCATCACACTCAACGTGGCCAATAAACGACAACTCGCTGGCATCCCAGAGCTGGACTACAAGTTTCTGCTGCAAACTCTCTATCATTGTAACGGAGTGGAATTCTAATATCTATCGACATGTAGGATAACCCTAGTGGGAATCTAGATATGTAGAGGAAATTTAACTAATTTCCATTTTGTTAAGGTATGGCTTCATATAGTCAGTGTGTCACATGAAGCGGAGGTTAATGATTTGATCCGGAATAACCCTGCAGGATTACAGTGTCAATAAGAATATGCAGGAAATCTTCACGTTGTTGCTTACTACATGAGAGCAGAGATCCTAATAAGGCTAAGGGTAAAACCCAACTACTTTGATTTCATTGATTATGAAGCCTTTTTGATGCTGGAAGCCACGGAAATATATGACCAACTTCTTACATGTTATTCAAATCCAACACCAGGATCCATTTAAATGATTACCCTGTTGTTTGAACCTATCCCTCTTGATGTAGGAGTAGGCAAGACAATTATCGCCTATGGGTTTAGATGTATTCTGGATGGTGCCGATGAGGAAGGACTTGGTGTATGTGTTATCGGCTTTCCTGACAGGAATCCTGTTTCTGCACGGTTGATGCAGAGCCCGAGAAATTTTGTTACACAGGGAGTTGTTACTGTCTGAATGGCATTGCTTGAAGGGGTGGTGCAAGCAAATGCAACAATAACATTCATGAGCCAATTGGATATATTTTCAAAGGAATACATCTCGAAGGATATGGGGAAAGAAAGATTGAATGACACTATTTGCGTCAAGAATCCAAAGACGCGGCAGTGGTACAATGCGCCGAATGGACTAGGTCTGGGAGGTAAGATTTAAAGAATCTCTGCCAACTTTTGCTTGTGCACCGTAGACTTCTGATGCGCTCTGGAAAAAGACGGAGTGCACATTGTTCATCTCTTCAATGACACGAAGGTTCTAATGCAGCTGAAATTGGTGTCACATAAACTCTGTTTGTAAAAAATGCAGTCATCCGATTTTGAGCATTGAGGGATTCTTTCACCCGATTTGTAAAGTCCACCAGAAGCAGTGAGGTGGAGTTGTGGTAAATCGGAAATGTTCGCAGCAAGGTAAAGTTCAGTCATTGGGTGTCAGCCTGCCTGAGTTCTGGGTGTCAGCCTGGCTAAGGTTTCGGTATTCGCCTGGCTCAGGTCTGAAGTCAGCCTCTCTCGAGTCTCTGTGTCAGTCTGGCTCTTGTTTGGGTGTTCACTACTTTGCTTAAGGAAAACGTTTGCATTTGTAATAGAAAGTTGTTCCTAGTCCGAACATACAACTGTTGGATCCATCGCTGAGGTGTGCCGCTCTGGGCTGTAAGGTGGTGCTGATTGTTCCTTCCATTGCTTAACCGTGTTGCCCTCCAGGAGAATTCGACCTCGCCCCTCTTTCAACGGATTCAAAACACATGAAGCCTTTATCTGCACTTGCCTCCAGTCACTTAACCTTTCCCCTCGGCTCACTGTGCATCTCTGCAAAAATGATGAGCCTGTCTACAATATGTAACCATAACTTCGGGGAAAGGAACAAGGAAATAATCTATAGCCGGACGTTTATATACATACGTATATATATATATATATATATATATATATATATATATGTATATAGCCGGAGGGTTGGTATAGCGCTTTTTACGTTGGGATGACGTCCGAAGGCCCGCGACGGTCAGTGAACAAAACTTCCAGAGGCGTGAAAAAGTGACGCTCGAAGCCGTAGAAATCAACAATAACTATGTCAAATTTCTACCGGATACAAATGTCTGAACAAGTGATTCGAAGTAAAAATAATAATATAATAATAACCATTGGAATCGATAAAGTTCCTCATCAGGTCGTCAACGTTAGACGTACTCACAGCATAAGCTGCAAAGAGGAATTTCTTTGTATTTTTGAGTAAACGTCTCAGCGCCTTGGGACGTCGTCCCGACGTGAAAGGCGCTCTATAAATGGAATCTTGTTGTTGTTGTTGTAAACATTTTTGAGAACATAAGAAGCACTCGATGACAAAATACTGAGGTCCATTCAATTCGGCTTCCACCTTCCTGGCTCTCGCAATCACATATGCCCCGATCCACCTATGTATTAAATCTCATCACGTTATTTCCAAAGTTAAACGATCTGATCTGTTTTTCAAGGAAGCAGCACTTAGTGCTTCAACCGCCTCCCAAGGGAACCTGTTCCACAGGTTTCCTATTTAATTACTTTCTTTAGTCTTTCTTTAATTTCAAAACACAGCTGGTAGTTTGCGCGCAGCAATGTCCGAGAAACTTTCTTGAAGTGAGTGATTAACTCTTTCTGGGGTATTGCTGGCCAAGACACAGATAGACACTCTCTGAGGTCGCCGGGACCGTAAATTAACGTCTAATTCAAAGGACGGCCACAATGCCATACATGCCCAGCAATGCATTGAACCCGCAGTCATCTGACTCAGAGGCGAGAGGGCTATCACCGAGCTTCACAACTTTACAGGTAATACAGCAATTCATAACCAGAATGCAAGGGCGTCATATTGGAATTTTATAGAGTATTATTCTGTGTTTCACTATTAGCAGACAAAATTTCAACATTATCCTTAGTACCCACACTGAGGTCCCAAAGGATTTTGTCTTTCAACAACAACAAAAACATTTATCGTATCAATTCTTCAGATGATATTTGGTGTAAGAAATTGCTTCATATTGCTACGGAAAAGTGCGGCAGAAAGACGTCAAAGAAAGATAAATTGTATGGTATGAAAGTGAGAGTGGAAAGGAGAAAGTTGTGGCCACATTACTATAAAAATAATATAACAATATATAAAAATAACAGCGGATTTACCTCAGGACGAGAGGTTTTGGGGGGTTTTCGTTCTTCTTTCTTCTGTAGACGACGGACGAACTCATAGAACAACGGGCGAAGCGCGAGACCAAAACGTCGCGGGGAGGGGGCCAGACTGCGCCTGCGCGGGAGGAGCGGGTGACGTCACGAAAGTAGGTGCGAGGTCCAGCCCGAGAGGGACCTCTAACAAAGCAGAACAGTGGATATGTTGGAGGTTACAACGATGGCAAAGGAGGAAATTACAACAGTATAGGCTGAGTGGAACCAATCTTGTGAGTTAGCGTGACCCGTTCGGGTAGTTATCGGGTTAGTGACCCGGTCGGTTAGTTACCGGGTTAGTGACCTGGTCGGATAGTTACCGGGATGGCAAAAAGGTCGGTTCGTTACAGTGTTAGCGACCCGGTATGTTGTTTAACGAGTTAGTGACCTGGTCGGTTAGTTACGGGGTTAGTGACCGGGTGGATTAGTTACCGGTTTAGTGACACGGTCGGTTTGTAACCGGGTTAGCAACACTGTCGGTTAGTTAACGGGTTAGTGATACGGTCAGTTAGCTGCCGGCTTAGTGACACGGTCGATTACTTACCGGATTAGTGACACGGTCGGTTAGTTACCGGGTTAGCAATAAGGTCGGATCGTTACAGTGTTAGCGATCCGGTCGGTTGGTTACTATTATTTCAGCAGCGTGAAGGGAAGGGGTAGTGCCGCAGTCTGGCGATGTTTCGGAGGTGATGGAAGGCGTTGCCAGTTGTGGCGCGGATATGAGGAAGAAAGGACATCTCAAGGTCGAACAGAACACCGAGGTTCCTGATTGGCTTTGAGAGGTGGACAGTGCAGACTTGGATGCTGATACTGTCATCGCCTGAGGTGCGGAGGCGCTGACGTGAGCCAATCAGTAGGGCCTCAGTTTTGAGCAAGCTGAACTGAAGAAAGTTGTCACTCGTCCAGGATTCGATGCCGGACGAGAATAGCGTGGTCGACCGTATCGAATGCGTCCGATAGGTCGAGGAAGACGAGGAGGCAGAAGGAGCACAGTTGGCAGATGGTCAACATGTCATCGGGGGTCGTGGATTTCAGGGTAGAGGAGGAAAGGTAGAGTTGGGTGTCATCCGCATACGTGTGAAAGTTAACCCCACGTCTGCGGATGATGTCAGCAAGCGGGAGTATATAAAGGGTGAAGGGGAAGGGACCGAAGACAGAGCCCTGAGGGACACCACACGAGACAGTGCGGGGGCTGGAGGAAAAGCCGTTTGTGGAAACAAAATGAAGACGGTGGGAGAGGTACGACCTTAACCATTCAAGGACAGGGCCTTGAACGTTGAAGTGGTAGGACAATCGGTGGAGGAGAATAGCGTGGTCGACCGTATCGAATGCGTCCGATAGGTCGAGGAAGACGAGGAGGTAGAAGGAGCACAGTTGGCAGATGGTCAAGATGTCATTAGTGACCTTGACAGGGGCGGGTTGTGTGCTATGGGCAGCATGGAAACCCACGAATCGGTTCGAATAATGCATGGGTGGAGAGGAAAGAGCGCAGCTGGGAGGCGACGACTCTTTCAAGTACCTTGGACAGGAACGAGAGGTTGGAGATGGACAGGTAGCTTGATAGCTGCGACGCATCAAAGGATGGGTTTTTCAGTGTGGAAGTGATAATGGCAGTTTTGAGGGGAAAGAGAATAAAGTCGGAGGAGAGGGACAGATTAATGGTATCTGTGAGAAGTTGGGCAAGGATGTGGAGCTGAGAGATAAGGAGTGGAGTGGGGCTGGGGGCCAGGGAGCAGGTGGTGGATTTCAATGACATGATGAGGTTGGTGAAAGGGGGTGGGGAAACGGGTTCGAAGGTGTGTAGGTGAGGATGGGTAGGAGACGGAGAGTGGGAAGGAAGATGTGGGGGGTGTTGAAAGATGGAGTGGAAGTGACCGCGGAGCGGATTCCCTTGATTTTGGTTTCAAGGAAATCCAGCAACTACTCGCAGTGAAGGTTCGAGGCGATGATTTCCGCGGGATGGCGGGGGGTTGTAGGAGTCGGTATGTGGTAGACAACAGTATCCCGGGGTTGTCCTTCGCCTGCAGGATTATCGAACTCATGCCTCTCGCTTGCGTGGCGAGTGCACTAAATACTGAGCTGCAGGAATCCACTGAGCTATAGTATTGTTGGCCTTCATGCCAGCGGCCCTGGAATCCAACCGGGAAGAAATGATGCTTCACCCCTAAAGAGCTTCTGGAGTATTATATTCAGGTTCGGACATCTCATCAAAGAAAAATTATATGTGCCTTCTCGGAGGTGCAGCGCAGATTCAACGGATTGTTATCAGGTCTTAAAGTGTTAACTTAAGGTCAAGGCTGTATAAACTTGGATTGGATGCGCTTGAGTTTATAAGGTTGAATGGTGATTTATTGAGGTTTTTAAGATGATAAAGGGAATCGATATGATGGATGCAGAGAAGCTATTTCCTCTGGTGGGGAATGCAAAACAAGCGGGATAGCCGTAAAATTAGAACCAGGTCATTTAAAAGTGAAATCTGGAAGCATGTTTTCAATCTAAGGGTGGTATGAATCTTGATACTGTGCCTCCACAATTGAAGAGTGAAGTTGTTGGATTTTTGTTTGGTCAGGCTATCAAGGGATATGGGTTAATGCGGGGGATTGGAATTGACAGCTTTATTTGAGGTGCAAATCAGCCACGATCTAATTGAGTGGCGGAGCAGGCTCGAAGCGCGGATGGCTATCTCCTGTTTCTATGTTCCTATGATATCTGTGCGCTGACACCCGCTATTGCCTCCCAGAAATCGCCGAGAGAGATACAAAAGCAGTAGAGCTCATTAGCATCCTGCAGGGAAAGAATACAATGAATAGAAGCACACGTGGCCAACATTTATTCTTATTTGCAGTCACCCAAGAACACCCACCAACACATGTACATCTCTACAATACACGTCTATCTGCTGGATGTACAAGTCTATAGGTATGCAGCCACCCGCTTTTCCATTGCGAAACAGACACACCGTGCTTCCAAAGGCATGGATATTTGACAGTGCCACAAAAGCAAGGAATAATTAGTACAGTTACCATAAGATCAAAAGACGTAGGAACAGAAGAAGGCCATTCAGGCCTTCGAGTCTGTGCCGCCATCTAATAAGATCATGGCTGATTTTCTATCATAATTCCATTTACCCGACTTATCCCCATATACCTTCCTCCCACTATTCTTTAGAAATCTATCAAGCTCAGTCTTGAATATGTTCAAGGACGGAGCACCCACAGCCTTCTGGGGTGAAGAATTCCACAAATTCACTACCCTTTGACTGAAGAAATATTTTCTCAACACACTTCGAAAAGGCTGGCACTTAATTGTGAGACGATAACCCCTATTTTGAGATTGTCCAACCAAAGGAAAGATTCTCACGGCATTTACACTGTGAAGACCCTTACGAATCACATAGGTTTCCATAAGATCACCACTATTTCTTTTATGTTCTAGAGAATAAAGGGTGAGCCCCGTGAACGCTCTCGATGTGAAATTTGATATATCAAAAGCAGGAATAGTTTTTTTTCCAGTCGGCCAGGGGAAGAGACAAAAATTGAAGTTGTGTGCCGGAAGCGGATTTAATGTTTAAGTAATTTGATGATCTGAGTCCATGGAAAAATTTCTATTTTCTTTACTTCTTGCCTGAACTTATTCTGAATCACTGCATAGATGTATATATTGGCGGAAGAACACAACAACATGAGAAACCGACCGCATTCAGTGGCGATATAACCTGGGTCTGTATGAGAGATTTGAGAGAAGTGCGTCACCACATCTCAGGTGCTCAGGAACGACAGTCACCGTCGTCCACAGCAGCACGAAGCTGCCCGAGATGGAGAAACGGAGGACGATTGACCGCCGTCTGCACCTGGTCTCAGGGTTTTCGTTGCCCAGACCCGTCGTATCCCCGCCTCGCAGCCAGAATGAAACGGGCAGTCAGTGCATTGAAGAATATAATAAGCATAAACGGCATGAGTGGGGTGGAGAGGCTACAAAGCCACCTGAACGTCTCCCAGAATGGAAGCGTGAAGAACGCCGCTTTAGCACTGCATCCCCAGGACACACTGCCAATGGTGAATCGAGGCTCAAACAGGAAGAAGAATGGAAGATTCTTCAGACTGAAGATCGCGCTGACAATCAGAATAAAGGCGATCGCAGTTTGCTCGTTGCAGCATACCACCCGCGCCTTCCGATGGCAAATGGCTATGAATCGATCGAAGGTCAAGGAGACAGTGAACCAAACGGAGAAGTCCGGGCCGAGCGACTTGAGGAAGGTGTGGACACGGCGAAAGGTTGAGCGGGCGAGAAAGGTAAAGGGAAAGTGATCCATTAAAATGTGATGGAGGATCGCATTGAAGAGAAGAACGAGCAGGTCAGCCATTGACATGGCCAACGTGTAGCGAGTGATGCCCGGGGCGAGACCGTGTGCTCCTCGCCAGAGAACCACAATCGTCAGATGGTTCGCTGCAATTAAAGAGGTAATGGAAAGTCACCGAATATAATGAAACGCCAGCAGCAATTTATATTCTAAGATAGTTTCTTGTGAAGGCATAGCGCTCAGGAACGCTATCCTGCATGGGGGCGTAATATAATTGTCAGTTGTTGTTATTGGCCGATTTGATCATAAATTGCAGCTTTTCATAAGCTTATGTGTTGAAGCTCCACATCAGTGACATTGAATTCGCGATTCTCTGGGCGCACAGGCAGTACTGCATATTAACTATATTCCTTGCACATGATACTGCACCTGATCACGTCTTTGAAAACGTTTCACAGTGTGTAATGTTGCAGAACCGGCTGTATAACTTATGGGTGAAATGCGGCAGCCAATTGCACGCAGGATTGTCCCACAAACAGTCTTTGATTGAGTGACAACATCATTATAATTTTTGAAAGATGTTTTTTGGAAAGAATCTTACCCTGAAAATGGAACCTGAAAGGAACATTCTTTAAAAGCTCAAGGCACAGCCCTTCACTTTATTGGGAGATTGTATACAAGATTAGTCTGTGTAATGTCAGCCTAATACTGAAGTACATCCGGTCATGGGAAAGATTTTTTTCTGTAACGTGCAGATGGAAAACGGATAAACGTTGCTCATAGCTACCTGACGCTCAGAACTCCAACTTAAATACGTTTATCTAATCTGTATTAACTACTTAAATTGTGAAATTTGTTAATTAACATGTTAGCGATTTGTAGGAAATTTAGCTGTCCAAAATTTTCAGAGATGATAATTCTGAATAAACAATTTCTTGAAAATTATCAATATTCTTGCACATTTACATACTTACATATACGTTGCTTTCGTATTTAATTTATAAAAGGGGTACAGTTTAGTGAATCAATGAACATTGTTTTCTATGGCACCTTTATTAAAATAGAAGTAATATTGAAATGTTAAGTGTTGCAATCAACTGGTATGCGCCAAATATGTCTCACCAGAGCAGCCACATTTGACATTCAGATGCGTCAAGAAATAAAGCAAATGATAATATTGGTTACTTCAATCCACGACTGTTTGTGGGACACCGCTTTGCGCAATTGTTTGCCGCTTTTCTCCCACACATATAAAGTTAATTCACTTTGCAGTGTATATTGTGAATCGCTTTGAGACATCGAGAAGAAGTGAAAAGGGCCATGTCAAATGCAAGAATTATTATTATCATTATTAACTCGAAGAAAGGAACCGCTGACCGACTAGCAACTGGCTGCTACTTACTGACAGCTGAACATTGGCTGATGGATTTTTAAAAATTGCCTAACGTTTCGCCCTGTCGGGAATCGAAACCAAGTCCTCTTGCTTACAAGGCGAGTGCTCCAATAATTGCACTACAGGTTTCCACTGCTTAGTTGCAAAAATTGTTATTCTTTAGGTGAATCATTCAAACCAGGTCCCCTCTATGGCTGCAAAGGTGGATGTTAAATTTCCCGAATGCATCAGTGCTATTAAAAAAGCGAAGGCAATTTCTCTCTCCCTGGTGTTGGCTGCATGTTTGACCTTGAAATTCAATTACCAGTCTTTACGATATATACTATCAAGAGCTTTGAGACAGCTTTCCGATGTATAAGGTGCTACAGTAACATCCTGATAACTCGTCCCTCCGAGGGAAAGGGCTCAGTGACGGTTACTGTTTAAAATGCAAGAACATTTATAATGCTGGTGATAACAACATCAACTTTATCGACACGACTGTGAAGTACATCTCTTGAGTACAAGGGATGGCCCTAAAACACAACAGTCCAAAAGACCAAGATCAGAAATCTACAAGATGACAAGCGATTGAAAAAATCTTTGGCCATTTTGATCTGATCTTCAAACAATTCGAAATCCACCATCATGGAGCAGCTTCGAAACATTCAACAACGGAATCAAGTGCCTTTATTGAGCTCTGCTTCTCATTGGTAAGGTCCTTCGAATAATACATGGTATTTCGTAACCTGTTGCGATGGATGTGAACTACGCATTCGATGGTTGTCCACAGTTAATGTGTATGAAACCATAGTGAATAATTTCGTACTATTTCAGCTGCAACAAATGGAAGTTTCTGAATTACGGTAACACAGTAACAATTTCAGACAGTGTATATTTCCTGATCCTCATACACTTTCCTGATTATCGTACCCTCTGAGGATTCCCGGACATTCTGATGTCCTTGCATAATTTTTTTTCCAAAGACTGCTTACTGCTACAAAACAGTAGCTGCAACTTTGCTCCACAAAACGCCAAATGGTTCTGCTGGACTCGAAAAATTTTTCATGGATCCGGAAACAAATTGTAAGGGACAGTGCCAGATTTCTAACTTAGTCACGATCACTCACATATCCGGCACACCGAAAGCTGCCAATCCTGGATAAGAAATGTCTTTGACCACGAGAATCACCGGTTGCCCCATTGATCGCTTCGTGCAGAGACACTGAAGTGACGTGATGACAGAAGCCCAACTTTTATAGAGAGGAGAGGTCTCCAAAAATAAGGGATGAAGTTGCGTATGTTCTCAGAAACGACATACTCAACTGACAAAACAAAGCAAGCAACATGATTGGGGAATAAACTGCTTGGCAACTCGTCGTTTACCATGTGAATTTCTGTGCAGATTTTACACGATTTATTCGTCTCAAGAGACGAGGGTTCACTAACATTGAAAATATCTGCAAAACCCGAAGTAGAGTCGAGACAATTAAAGAGCTAACTCCCCTGCAATTTGTGGAAAAAACATAGATTGAGTTGAGGTTTATTGTAACGTTGTTACCAATCAAATCTGGGGTCCGGATGGGATGCATTATAAGATTGTTAAGCTTTGTAAGGGTGGAAATAGGGTAGTCTCTGGCCAACACCTTTCAAACCTGCTTGGATGTGGGAATGGTGCCAGAGAAATGGATGATTGCAAATTTTACACCCATGTTCAATAAAAGGGAGGAGGGATAAAGAATTCAATGTAGGCCAGTCAACCTTCTGTCGGTCAAATGGAAACTTAAAAAGGACTATAATGCGGAAAGTGAGTCAAAACGTCTGAAACAGCACCTTCGTCAGAAGCGGGGTATGTTGGGAGGGATAGGCTTTTAATGTTATTAGAGAGCGGGTAAGCAGAACAAGTCAGATAAAGGAGAAAAAGTGGTTGACGACAGTGGATTATGAGTTAAAGAGGCATCAATGATGAAAAACAAAGAGGTGATTGAAACGAAGCAATATTATCAACACTATTCCCCCTCCTCACCCAACTGTGCAGCCCTTGGTACGTCCTCACGACGTGAAAGGCGCACTACAAATGAAATCTTGTGGTTCTTTTATTGGACTACATCTGATTATCCTGCACCTAAAAGCAAGTCAATATCGAATATTGCGGACACACTGCATTTTTTAAAAATGTGATATATGAAAGTTGAAAAATGAAGGAAGGGATGATCAGAGAGAAAGAGAGAAAGAAACAGAGAACGACAGAGACAGAAAGAAACAAACAAAAAGAATGAAAGAAGGAATAAAGAAAGAAAGAAAGACAGACAGACAGACAGACAGAAAGACAGAAACAAAGAAACAAGACAGAAACAAAGAAAGATGAAAGAAAAAAAGAAAGAACATAAGAAAGACAGAAAGAAAAAGGAAAGACAGTAAGAAAGAAGGAAAGACAGAAAGAAAGAAGGAAAGAAAGAAAGAAAGAAAGAAAGAAAGAAAAACAGAACGAAAGAAAAAAGGAAAGACAGAAAAAGAGAGAAAAATAGAGAGCAAAACAGAGAGAAAAACAGAACGAGAGCAACCACTTTGCTTCTGGCGCAAGTGATCAAGTAAACCCGCTGAGTTAGCTGTGCAAATTGACACCTGATTCTCTGCAAAACAATCCCATGATCACAGATACCCAAAGCCTCAAAGACAAAATGTTGTCCTAGAAATAGCCACACGATTTGTGTCTACAGTAAAGGTTGTCTGATCTACAAGAATCCTCTACTTTTACCAATTCTTCTGCTCCTTCTATCATTGTTATTTCGAGAATCCTTATATTTTGCATCAATCCTTTCAAGGAACCATTAGAAGGATACTTATGGGTTATGATCCCAGCAATTATCGATGTGTTTACTTTTACTGGGGCATTTGTCTCTGTTTTTGACTTGTCTGTTGTGTTGTGATATTTCTCACCAACATTCTCCCTCCCGCGCCCTCTCGCTCCCTCTCGGGTTACGAGATGGGTGTGTTGGGGACTTGGCTGCGGACAGTAGTCTTTCGTACATATTCTAGAATTAAAACGGGGCCGTTCCCTCTTAAAGTTTGGAGGGATGACTTTTCGGGAGGGGAGTCAAATCCTTTTTCATCATAAAATAATAACCCTTATATTTTTATATAGTGCCTTCTCGAATCTTCGACATCTCTCAAAACTTATGCCCGTCTCTACTGTAAAGTTTAGTGACTGTGCGTCTCGTGTGGGAAAAACGGCAGCCAATTGTGCACAGCAGTATCTCACACACAGTCAAGGATTCAGTGACCACATGATTCTTTTCCTTTAGGTTATTCCCGGAATACAGTCCCGCAATTAACTGATGTTCGGGTTCTTGCTTATTGCTAGGTAAACAGAGGTGTGTGGGTGCGTGGAGTGAGGAAACTTGCCTTATGTTTCGCCCTGACCAGAACGGCAATCTAACCTGGTTTCTCTCGCAAGTGAGGCGAATGCTCTAATTGCTCAGCTGCAAGTCTCCATGACTGCTTGTCTCCAGGCCTTTGCGCTCACATCCATGACCCATGACCGATCCTGACATCCTCCACCATTGCAACGTTACTCGACTCCGTCACTTACTTTCCCCTGAGGCCGCTATGATCCTCATTCACACATTCCTCACATCGAGGCACGATTAAGCTGACTCGTGTTTGTCAGCGTCCCCAGTATTATTTAGAACTCTACAGCTCGTATCGTCTCCCACCCCAGGCTCCGTAAACCTATCACTTCCACCTTACCCGGATCCATTGACTTCCCATCCCCCAGAGGATTAATTTCAAAATCTTCTTCTCAACTTTAAAGGCCACCCACAGACTTGCTCCTCACGAGCTCTGTGAACTGCTAACGCACATTTACACAATTGGGATAAGAAAAGGGTGGCACGCATCTATCAAACCTCGTGTAATTGTTTCTGTGATTGTCGTGGCTCAATGAGTGTGATCATGCCTGTGTGTTTCTGTCTCACTCTATATGTGTGGGTGAGTACATCAGTGTGTATGCCTCGGTAGAGTGTAAGGGAGAGGGTTAATCTTATTCGTGTCTTTCAGTACATGTATGTGTTTGTTTCTGACTCATTGTATGTGTGTGTGTGAGGGCGTCAGTGTGTGTGGCAGAGACAGGCAGTGAGAGGGTTAATCCTATGATTGAGGTTCAATGTACTTATGTGTGTGAGTGAGTGTGTTTTGTGGGGAGGACTTTTGTTCACACAGTTAGCAGCGAGAATGAGGAATTATCCCTTATAAAGTGAGGTTGAGGCTGCGGCTGTTGATATTTTATAAAATAAACTGATGTCCATGATGAATGATAGAATGGTAAAGGCTTCTGGGCAATGAGCAATGGAGAGATAAATGCAGCACATTCTCTGAGGCGGTGGGCGGTTGCCATCAAAGCCCACACTGCCCTGGCTGTGCTGTCCGTCTGAGCTGTTCCCAAACTTCCACTGTGTCAATTGGCACAAACCTGTTGGTTTCAAGGCCTACGTTGTGGCTTTGTGCTGATGCCCCAGTGCGGGTTGGAGGATCAGTACATTATTGGGGAGGCCAAACTGTGAATGGGATGTTACGCTGAGAGTCACGCCATGCACCTCCACGTGTTTCCTCCGTCATCCACCTCAGTGGGAAAGCAATCGCCTGGTTCGAGTCCTACCTCACAAACTGCCATCTGCAGTTACATCTGCACAAATGGCTCCTCCTCCCGCTCTCAAAAGGTCACCTGCGGGGAGCCCCAAAGATTCATCCTTGGCCCCTTCCTCCTTCTGATCTATACGCTCCCTCTTGGGGATGTCATCTGCAGACATGGGGTACAATTCCACATGTATGCAGACGACACGCAACTCTATTTTTCCACATCACTTTGCGACCCCCAGTCCCCTGATGTGCTGTCAGCTGCCTGTCAGGCTTCAGAAGCTGGAAGAGCGCGAATTTCCTTCACCTGAAGGTTGACAAGATGGAAGTCATATCCTTTGGCTCTCGTCATCGTCTAAAATATCAAGCTTCTCACCTCCTCCTCCTTCCCTACGTCCCCCCTAAAATGATCAAGTCCGCAAGGTAGGCGTCTGATTCGACCCCAATTATCCTTCCTCCTCCACATCCTGTCCCTCACCATCACCGCTTTCGTGCACCTCCGATGCATCGCCCTTCTCCGCCAATACCTCTCTCCGAAAGTCAGAGAAACCCTGGCCTATGCGTTTGTCACCTTTAGGCTGGTCTATTCAAATGCCGACCTTGCCGGCCTCCAATCCACTGCCATTCGTAAAATCCACATTATTCAAAACGCTACCGCCCGAATTCTCACCCGCACGAAACTCCGATACAGGTTCACAGGAGTCCTGGCCAGACTGCACTGGTTGCCTACCTCAGAGAAGACCGACATCAAGGTCCTCACCTTGTCTTCAAATCCCTCCACTCCTCTGCACCCCCTGACCTCTCTGACCTCCTCTCTCTTCTAAATAATAATAATAATAATAATAATCCTTGCATTTGATATAGCGCTTTTCACGTCGGGAGGACGTCCCAAAGCGCTTCACAAAACACACTGTAAAGTGAATTGACTGTATATTTTTGTGCCAACGCGGCAGCCAATTGCGCACAGCAATGTCCCACAAACAGTCGTAGATTGAAAATGACCAATTTAATTATTGTTTTTGGAGGGATTATTATTAGGCGTGTGGAGTAAGTAAACTTGCCCAAGGTTTCGCCCTGCCTGGAATTGAACTCAGGTCTCTCACTTGCAAAGCGCGTTCTCTAACCACTGAGCTGCAGGACTCCACAACAGTGCACGTTGCCTCCGTTCCTCCGCGTCTGGCCTGCTCAGTATCCTCCGAGTCCTACACTCCACCATCGGCGGCCTATCCTTCAGCCACTAAACCACTACACTGTGGATCTACCTTCCTCACTCTCTTCGCCTCGCGCCATCTCTTTCTATAACCCGATGTCTGCTGAAGACCTTTCTTTCCGACCGCGCCTTTGGTCACATTTCCCACTCTCCCTGGCTCGGCCCCGGGATCATTTACTATGAACCGCTCTTGAGACGCTGTCCGGCTTTCAGGGTGCCATATATACACACAATTTGATCTTGCTGTTTTCTCTTGACGTGAAGAGCGCTACACGTGTAATTTATTGTTGTATATTCTTATTTCCTCTCAATATCATCATCCATAACCATCTCCACCCCATCTTCAGGTGAACTGCTCAGCTCTAATAAAATGGTGCCCAGCTCAGCACTAACAACATGGTGACAAGCTCAGCACTAAAACCATGGTGACCAGCTTAGCACTAAGACCATGGTGACCAGCTCAGGACTAACTAAATAGTGACCAGCTCAGCAGTAACAACATATTGACCAGATCAGCACTAAAACCATGGTGTCCAGTTCAGTACAAACACCATGGTGATCAGCCCAGCAGTAACACCATGGTGACCGGCTCAGCTCTAGTACCATGGTGAGCAGCTCAACACTGACAACATGGTGACGACATCAACACAAACACCATAATGACCAGATCAGCACTAAACCCATGGTAACCAGATCAGCACTAGCACCTTGGTGACTAATTCTGAACAGCTGTGACTGAGCACACTGTAGGTTTGGTGAAGAGCTACACAAAGCCTGTGTTCTCTCTGTAACTTTGCTTTATATGATGATAGTCTGTGTGACTTCGCACGTTCTGGATGAGAGCTGTTTTTAGGCTGATTTTCGCCAATGGTGATGGTTATTTCATTTGTGACCCTGCGGTGAAATATGAACTGATAAACATTTCCTTTTTAGTGATAAAATTTAATAAAAGATTAGAAAGCTTACGCAAAATCAAACTGTTACATTTCATCATATCAAATTAATGCTTACTAAGGGTTAACAAATTTTACTGCAATGAGTTGATCGGATCAATGTAATGGCTTTGATGTATGAATCGATTGGATGTGCACACTCTCTCTGTACATTCAAACTCTTTCCACATCTTGCTGTCTCTCGCTGTCCTTTCATACACTTTTCCACTCTTTCTCCCTCTCATTGTTACACTCTTTCACTCACTCAATTCGCCCCACCCTCACCCAAACATACTCTCTCTCAACTCTCATATTCTCTGCTCTCTTCCTATCTCTTTCTTTCCCTCACTATCTCCCTCTCTCTCACACTCTCCACCACAATCTATCTCTCAATCACGATCTCACTCTCCCCGTTTCAATCTCTGTCTCCTACCCCTATTTCTCGCCTTATGCGAACAGCCAGTATCTCTCCCTGTGACACTCTCACTCTCAATCACTCTCTTCTTCTCTCCCATCACCACCTTCTTTAATTCTCAATCACACAGTATCATTCTGCTCCTCTCACAATCACTTTCATCCCCTCACTCTCAATTACTCTTTCACCATCCCTCACCCCTCTTTCGCATACGCACTCTGTTTCTGCCCTCTCATATGCTCTCTGCTTCACTCTATCCGTGCTCTCCCTTCTAAATTATTCTCTGAATTACGCAATAACATTTCTGATTCCAGCGTTCACCTTCACCCAATCTTGATTCTTCTCTCTCTCTCTCATTCCCTGACGCTCTCTCATTCAATCTCTCACCCTCTCACACACAGGATCTCATTCTATTATTTCCCTCTGTCTCACTGTTTCTGACTCAGTGTTTCACTCAATCTTACTCAATCAGTTTCTCTCTCACTCCGTCTTTCTTGCAGCCAGTCTCTCTCTCTCTCTTTCTTACTCCGTCTCTCACTCAGTGTCATTTAATCACTCAATCGCATTCAATCACAAACTCTCTCTCAGGCTCACTTATTTTCTCTCCCATTCTCAGTCCCTCTCTCAATCTCTCTCTACGTCTCACAAATTCAGTCTCTCTAACTCTCATTCAGTCTCTCTTTAAATTTGTCTCTCACGAAGTCTCTCAGGAAGTCTATCATTCTTTCTCCGTCTCTCATGAAGTCTCTCAGGAAGTCTCTCAGTCATAAACCGTTTCTCCCTCGCTCCCTCTTCCGTAGTGTCTAACTCAGTCTCCTTCCGGGTTAGGATGACACGTGATGTGAGAGCCCCGTTCATGTCAGACTAAAGCTGGAATCGAATATAGGTGATGGTGGGTTGATAGAGCCAGGACAGAAAGCAAATAATGGCCATTGGCCACCGCACTAAACTCTGACTGTGGCGTAGACAGCACCATCTTCCTCATCGGCTTCACGGCCTTCCTCATTTCTCTTTCCTATTGCTAAATTGGCGTAGATGATTTCAGCGTCCTGAAAACAGGCAAAAATTAGCACGTCTGCTGAAGATCAGATGGAAATCCCCCTCACCACAAACCCACCACCCAGAACACCCCGATTCACAGCTCCGGAATGTGAATCTTCCTGGGTGTGCACCCCACCTACAGCCCCAAGTATCCTACGGATGTGAACATTCCGGCAAAGGGGAACCGAACGCTGACAAATCCCCTCGTAAGTAATAGTGATGATAAAACCATGCATTTAGGAATTATTTCTGAGGTGAATGGCGCTGTTTGAGTGCAAAATTTAAACACACACACACATACGCAGAAACACACACACACATTCACACAATCACACAAGTACACACACACACAAGCACAGGCAAACAGAGAAACAAAGGCACACGCACAGACTGACGCAACCACATAGACAGACAGCCCGACATACACACAATCACACACACGCGTTTCACGTTGACAGAACAGCTCAAATAGGTACACAACATTTATTATCAATTGGACGAACTTCATAACCGAAACAAAACGCAGTAACCAAATGTTGCACAGAAACGTCCTACAAACACACAGTCACTGCTCTGTGCAGCAAATCATGCTAAGCTCTTTGAGACATCCTCTTCATGTAAATTATTTATAACAAATGCATGGATTATTATTACTTTTACGAAATGAGCTAACATTTTTTTTCGACCAGGAAATGAGGAGATTCTCCCTTCTTTTTCTCAGTATTGCTAAATTCCCGACTTTAGGGTTTGGCCCATGAATTTCTAGGTCAGGCGAAAAGTGCTACCGGCCAGCCAGAGTGACACAGAGCCTGAGCTGGGTTGAGCCAGATTGGCTTAAATCCTGAGCGAAAGTGACACATGGTCTGAATTAGGCTGAAACTAGGCATGAGCTGAGCTGCAGAGGACCTGAGTTGGGCTGACAGAGGGATAATGGTACCGACACTACTCACCGCTGGAGGCATCGAGCGTGGAACAATTCTCACAGTTGCATCTGGAACAAACGGAAACGGGATTTTACCATCTCACTGCTGTTTGGTATTATTATTAAAGATATCAGTGATTACAATGAATAATTATGAATGACCATGACAATGATTATTTAGCAAAGAGTAATACATTATTAATCATTTCACTGGAATTAAATCCTTATCTCTACTTCAAAAAGTCCGAAAGCTGTCATAACATTGACGGTGCAGAGCATCAATTGTGTATTTTGCGAATGAAACACAGAAGCCGTTCGTGTCCAGCATCCACAGAAAGATACACACACGCACAAACACGCACACAGTGTGTGAACGATTTTTGGTGGCGGACTGTTGGCCAGAGGGAGATTGTTGAGCGGGAAAGCCAAATTCACGTTTTTGAATAACGACGCTGGACCTTTAATGTCCACATGAACATTCAGAAGGGACCTCGATTTATCGTCTCATCTAAAGGAGAGAAAACTTCAAGCGGCTCAATTTGAGAGAAGCGATTGCAAGTCAGACACACAGATTTTTATGCCGACAGACAAACACAACGAAAAGCACACAGAAAGACACACAGGTAGATCAAGATAGGAGAGTGGCAGAAACACAGGTCGACGCACAGTAAGTCACACAGACAGAATAAGAGAACGTGAGTGGAGACAATCAGAAACATAGACTGAAAGAAATGGCGAGAGACAGCTTCAGGCAGCCTCTGGTATGCGAGACGCTCAGGTGCAAGTGATTCGTTTCTGAGGTGTACGGGAACAGGGCTGACAAGGACTGTTTCTGACCAGCTCCTTTCACTCTGGACTCAAAGCCAGGAAACCAATTGCTTACATGTGACGCTGCTGTTTTGTGGGCCGCCTCCCATGGGTACATTCCTAAGGAAAAAAAGAGCAGAGGGCGATTAATTACTGCTGTTCTACTGATGATATTTAGAGAGCTCAGAACTATGCTTGAAACGGAGCTAAACACCAAATATTGTCTCTCATCTGGCGGAAAGTACCGCGAAATGGCACTGACAGAAATACTCTTGAAGGAGCATCATCACAGTCATGTGGGGTCGAATCGCCGCTTTCTGTCCTGTCGCTGTCTCTGGTGCTACAGTTGGAAAAAGCAGCAGAAAGTTTGCCAGACGGTGATTTCAAAAGCTGGTAAAATGGCAGATCCCTGACTTGGAGAGAGTAAATTTTGGTAAATGGTTTCTGTGATATACAGAGCCCGATGACAAAACAAAATTGTGTGTGTGGGTGTAGCGGGGGGCGTGTTTGGGGCACGGATAGATTTGTGCTGAAAACTATCACCACGGTAACAGGTATCCACACCAGACGTTGAGTTCCAGTCATGCCTCCGACCCTTGGAAATTGCTGTGTTTCTGATGTTCATGCAGTAGCTCTGCCAACCTGATCGCAATGAGCCCAAGAGTCAGGATGGCGAGAGTAAATGTTTGTCGACCTCAACGTGTGCATTGGGGTAAAGGCTGGGGTCTCAATACTTAAAATCACAAAGCTTGCTATTTGGTGCTCTCTCTGGCAAGCTATGTCTGCCAGTCGTGATTGAACCAATCAACCCGTTAGGGATACTTCTTGCAAGGAAACAGAAGCTGAGTGGGAGGTATACTTGCCCACGGTATCTGTCTGCCCTCCAAGTCTTGCCGATGAGGGTGGGAGTGAGCACCAGTGCAGACAATATGGGGAGAGAGCATGGAATGGGATTAAATTGGAAATGGTCAGTGGGGTTCGAGAAGCAGCATAGCAACGCTGGGGTGAGAACAGGAATTTAAATACTGTAACGATCTCCATTGGGGATGGCAGCACCTGCACAGGCAGGATGGGAAGTGAGCATGGAAGAGTGGAGAAATATCCTCACCTTTCCATTATTCGACTGTTCTGTTTACCTGTAAGTACAAAACGTAATAAGTACCAATTACTAGTTAACACTAGTTGTATATTTTTGTGGTTTTACGGTTAGTAATATCCGCTTTTCATCCGGCGTCAAAAGGGCTTGACAGGGATGGTTAGCAAGAGCAGAACCCAACCAAACCTCCCACACACTAATGCCATCATTGGATTTGCCTTCAACCACTCCACCGCGCGCTCTCTCCAAATACGTTCCAGACACCTCGCATATTAACTCAAGAGTGTCCCAACAGAGAGCCATAGAATGAGTGACCAATTTTATTTTGGGGATTGTTGGCCAGGATACGAGGATAATCTCCATCATGTTGTCGATTGGTGCCACAGGATCTGCATTGTCCATATGATCAGACACTCGGGACCTCTGTTTAACGGTCTCACGGGTGGTACAGGCGGAAAAAACATAACAGTAAACAAAGAGTCTCAAACTACAATACGTTCTGTACTGTATTGCAAACAATCATGTCAATCAACAACAATAATTTGGATGTACAATGCGTGCTCCACGCCACATGGCGTCTCAGCTCGCTTCACAGTAACGGAAACCGTGGCCGAACCAATGGGAGGGGGCAGAAGTTGAACAAAGTCGCGGTGGAAAAGAAAGATCTTCAGCCGAGACCTCAAAATAGGAAGAGAGGGGACGATGCGAAGGGAGTGAGGAAGGGAGCTCCAGATTTACAAGCCAAGATGATCCTCGACTATAGCCTGTAACCCCACTAATGTAACGTTATCTAACTTAAGTATAAAAATGCCCATTACAGATTACGCTGACATATTCGTTGACTTTTCTTCCTAAATCAGAATCATGATGTTGTATATTCGCTTCCAATAATACATGAGTTGACAAACACCGAAGACTGATTCGGTACCTTTGTGCTCAGTTCTCCACCTGCACTCATTGTCGAAGAAGATTAGCAATACACAATTACTTTCACTTCCTTTATTCCCAGTAACTTTAAACTGTACTGACTGATATCTATATTCTCCCTTGAGCCGAGAAGATTAAGGGGGATTTAATAGTGGTTTTCAAGATCATGAGATGATTTGAAAGGTTGAATCGGGAAACACTGTTTGCACTGATGTGGGTCAGTATCCCGAGGACACCATTTAATATAGTCAGTAAAAGAAACAGAGCGGAGCTAAGGAAAATTGTGTTCACCCGGCGAGTTGTTGGGATCTGGAATGCATTACCTGAAAGGGCAGTGGAAGCAGATACAACAACAACTTTTAAGCGAGAAGTAGACGGGTATTTGGGGAGGACAGGATCACAGGGCTTTGGAGAGTGGGATTGAGTTGGATGGCTCTTTTCAGAGCCGCCGCAGACACGATGGGCGGAATGGCCTCTTTCTGTGCTCTATGATTCTATGATATGTTCAATTCAACAACGGTTACACGTGCGATATCACACCCTTTAGCTGAGATCATAATTAATATCTAGAAGGTTCCAGTAATGAGCAATACAGTTCAAATATCCCTCTCGATTACAAATGTAGAGAGTAACAACTGAATGACTATCACCAGCTCAAAGTATTTTCTGGAGGAAAAAACTAACGTTTCTTTAACTGCTTCTGTCAATTATTTTTAACCATGTTATATCCCACAAACACTCACCTGTCATCTCCTATATAAATGAGCTGTAGACTTTCTCCATTTGAAAACCAGTCAAAACCGGGCAACCGAGTTTGTATTGATTGAATTTTGTGTCCCGGGGGAAGTGGTGTACCAGGGGATGGGCTGTCCCAATGGGAGAGTGAGTAATTCTGAAGAGCGCCTTTTCTGAAACAAAGAATATTTCTCTGAAATATCTCAAACGAATTATCAGGCGGTATGTCAAGGGGTGGTGTGTGAACCAGAGACAGGCCATGTGTGGAAGAAAGCAGGGGCAGTGTGTGACCCGCAGCCATACATTGTGAAGAGGGACAGGATGAAGAATGTGTGAGCCAGAGACAGGTCTTGTGTGGAATAATAATAATAATAATAATAATTCTTGCATTTGATACAGCGCTTTTCACGTCGGTGGGACATCCCATTATTATTATTATTATTATTATTATGGTGGCCCTGAGGGGACACAAGCGTGATGGCCTCGCTGACATTCAGTTGGAAAAAGTGAGCTCTCATTCAGGACTTGAGGTCCGACGGCCAATCTGTGAGCTTAGCTGTTGTCCTGGAATCTCACCTCCTCTCCTTCTCACCACAACCTTCATGGTTCTGTCATTCCGTGTCTCACACAATCTGCACTTTGTCTCCACAAGTGGCCTCTTCTCCACCCCCTGCACAGTCTCGGGCAGTGTTCCTCAGGTCTCTGTCCTTGGTCCTCTCCTCTTCAAATTATACGCGCTGGTTGTTTAAAGCGGAGGGCGGTGTTTGTGGAGGAGGTCTGGTTATATCGGATTCCGTGAAGCATTGCAGCATGTTTTATGATCCCGCCCAATATGTGCCCACATCATGTCCGGGCTGCCCGCTCGCAATAACTCAATCCCAGAGGGCACTCAAGCCCTTCGTGAGGGGCCCTTAATTGATGCAAATTGTTGTTCTTAACGTTTTCCATCCCAGCGATCGCTCTCTCACACACTTATTTCTCAGTCCGTATGATGATATTTCTCATTGATCAGAGTCTTGTTTACCTTTCACTTGCCATCAATTGACAACCCACAACATCTCGGCTCTCAATATTATATAATAATAATAATAACAATAATAATAATAATAACCCTTGAATTTGATATAGCACTTTTCACGTCAGGAGGACGTCCCAAAGCGCTTCACAGAACACACTGTAAAGTGAATTTACTGTATATTTGTGGGTGAACGCGGCAGTCAATTGCACACAGCAATGTCCCACAAACAGTCGTAGATTGAAAATGACCAATTTTTTTATTGTTTTGGGTTTTGTAGCGAGTATTATTATTAGGCTCTGTGTGGAGTAAGGAAACTTGCCCAAGGTTTGTCTCTAACCTGCCTGGTATTGAACTCAGGCCTCTCACTTGCAAAGTGAGTGTTCTTACCACTGAGCTACAGGACTCCACAATTGTGCGAATATAATATAAATATAAATTTTAAAAGGTTCCATACAGTCACTACATAAACAGAGCTGCATAGACGCAACTTATATGGATTCTTCTTGTCATTTATGTAAAAAAATTCAATAACTGTGTACTGCTTGATCCGGATTTATTTTCTTCTGCGGTTGATTTTTTTTACGTATTTTCTTTTAATTCACAATCAACAATTTAATCCGAGTATTACATGTGCAATTGTCAAGTGAATAAAGTACCTTGTTTGTTCACATGTCTGGAAGTAATTGCACTCATGATCAATCTGTAGATTCTGGCTTCCTATAAGTACAAGCATCTTTTCGTGTGACTTCAGTGCGTTCATTGAAGCCACTGCTCACAGCAACAATATTTCGAACAGAATATGGAGTTTTCAACGCTGTTTGCCATAATATCAATCTACTACCCCATTCTTGTAGCATTTGGGATTCCAGGTCAGTCAGTTTGGTCTCGTTTATTGACAATATTCAATAGGTTACTGCGTTGGGTGACAGCAGATATTTTTACAAGTTGACATATCAGTTTATTCGCGGTGGTACAGAGAAAGCGAGGAGAATATATTGAATGACAGAAGATTAAGCTGAGCGGCCATGTCTCCTAAATGTCTCTTGTTCCCTTTTATCGACCATTTGAGGCCATGAAATCAGCCACTGCCCATCTCAAACTCCAGAACTCTCTCTCTCAATCCGCCACTGTGTTGTCTGCTCAACTCTCTTCAGATCTGATCTGAGTACCTTCCAGTTTGATGGGGCCTACAGTCACTTGCCAAGTCTCTCCCCAGTTTGTGGGTCAAGCACCGCCACACCTCAACTCTCTGAGACGCTGACTGTATGAAGGACGCTTTCTAAATGTCAGCTGTTTTTGTTGATAGTTTTCTGGGATCACATGGAACCACAAATAAGGAAACTGGAGCGATAGTTCTACCTTTGTACCTCCAGCCGCAGCTGGAGATGTGCATTCAGTTTTGGGACGCGCTTTTCAGGAAATAAGTTAAAGCTTTGGAGAGGTGAGAAGCTTTACAAGAATGACACCAGGGGGCAATTCCGGGACACTAACTGATGTCGAAACCAATTGAAACATTTGTAATAAAACGGTGCTGAACACAACACAGATTTACGTTTCTAATCAAACTCTCCTAGATAAATGCATGATTTCCTAGATCACCAATCAATAACTACTTTGAGGGTGTCCCTTCACGCTTAAATGATTTACTGTAAACTGCACTGACTGAATTTTGCGTGCAAAAACATTTGAAACAACTCAAAGACAAAGAAACCGAATATGATACAGCTTTACACTTTTAACCTACTACGGCAACAACACGATTACATTTGTATAGCGCCTTTGACGTCGGGCGGACGTCCCAAGGCTTTGACCTAACAATTTTTACTCATGTAAATTAAGTTTCCTATTTCTATTGCTTCTCGCAGTTAATTTAGTGACGATTGTGATCCTGTCAAGAGGAAAATGCGGTCTCTCCAACTACATCACTCGCTACTTGGTGGGCATGGCAGTGGCTGATCTCCTGGTTGTGTTTGTGGATGTTTTTTTGAACAAAATTAATAATCTGCATTTCCCATTTAACATCTTATTCTACACTCCAATGTGTAGCGTTAGAATTGTGTTCATGTCTATAACTATGCACAGCTCTTTGTGGTTCACAGTTGCTTTCACTTTAGACCGTTTTGTAGCCATTTGCTGCCAAACGTTGAAACCAAAATATTGCACTGAGAGGACGGCCACAGTGGTTATTGTAATTCTGATTGTTTTCAGCTGCTCCGTGAGCATTCCCTGTTACTATATGTTTGATCCATATTTTAAACTTAATGGTACCCCGTGGTACTGTGTCTTGAAACCAAGTTTTTTTTACCTTGGACACTTGGATAGCCTTTCAAAGGGTTCAACGGGTTATTGCTCCCTTCTTTGGTTTTGCTCTGATTTGCCTGTTCAATGCTCTGATCATCAGACACATTGTGATGGCCAGTAATGTTCGCAGAAGGCTTCGTGGTCTGAGAAATGATCAGAAAACCAATGAAGGAGCATAACCCGTTGAACCCTTTGAAAGGCTATCCAAGTGTCCAAGGTAAAAAAAACTTGGTTTCAAGACACAGTACCACGGGGTACCATTAAGGTTTAAAATATGGATCAAACATATAGTAACAGGGAATGCTCACGGAGCAGCTGAAAAACAATCAGAATTACAATAACCACTGTGGCCGTCCTCTCAGTGCAATATTTTGGGTTTCAACGTTTGGCAGCAAATGGCTACAAAACGGTCTAAAGTGAAAGCAACTGTGAACCACAAAGAGCTGTGCATAGTTATAGACATGAACACAATTCTAACGCTACACATTGGAGTGTAGAATAAGATGTTAAATGGGAAATGCAGATTATTAATTTTGTTCAAAAAAACATCCACAAAACACAACCAGGAGATCAGCCACTGCCATGCCCACCAAGTAGCGAGTGATGTAGTTGGAGAGACCGCATTTTCCTCTTGACAGGGATCACAATCGTCACTAAATTAACTGCGAGAAGCAATAGAAATAGGAAACTTAATTTACATGAGTAAAAATTGTTAGGTCAAAGCCTTGGACGTCCGCCCGACGTCAAAGGCGCTATACAAATGTAATCGTGTTGTTGCCGTAGTAGGTTAAAAGTGTAAAGCTGTATCATATTCGGTTTCTTTGGTCTTTGAGTTGTTTCAAATGTTTTTGCACGCAAAATTCAGTCAGTGCAGTTTTACAGTAAATCATTTAAGCGTGAAGGGACACCCTCAAAGTAGTTATTGATTGGTGATCTAGGAAATCATGCATTTATCTAGGAGAGTTTGATTAGAAACGTAAATCTGTGTTGTGTTCAGCACCGTTTTATTACAAATGTTTTCAATTGGTTTCGACATCAGTTAGTGTCCCGGAAATTGCCCCCTGGTGTCATTTCTTGTAAAGCTTCTCACCTCTCCAAAGCTTTAACTTATTTCCTGAAAAGCGCGTCCCAAAACTGAATGCACATCTCCAGCTGCGGCTGGAGGTACAAAGGTAGAACTATCGCTCCAGTTTCCTTATTTGTGGTTCCATGTGATCCCAGAAAACTATCAACAAAAACAGCTGACATTTAGAAAGCGTCCTTCATACAGTCAGCGTCTCAGAGAGTTGAGGTGTGGCGGTGCTTGACCCACAAACTGGGGAGAGACTTGGCAAGTGACTGTAGGCCCCATCAAACTGGAAGGTACTCAGATCAGATCTGAAGAGAGTTGAGCAGACAACACAGTGGCGGATTGAGAGAGAGAGTTCTGGAGTTTGAGATGGGCAGTGGCTGATTTCATGGCCTCAAATGGTCGATAAAAGGGAACAAGAGACATTTAGGAGACATGGCCGCTCAGCTTAATCTTCTGTCATTCAATATATTCTCCTCGCTTTCTTTGTACCACCGCGAATAACCTGATATGTCAACTTGTCAAAATATCTTCTGCCACCCAATGCAGTAACCTATTGAATATTGTCATAAACGAGACCAAACTGACTGACCTGGAATCCCAAATGCTACAAGAATGGGGTAGTAGATTGATATTATAGCAAACAGCGTTGAAAACTCCATATTCTGTTCGAAATATTGTTGCTGTGAGCAGTGGCTTCAATGAACGCACTGAAGTCACACGAAAAGAAGTTTGTACTTATAGGAAGCCAGAATCTACAGCTTGATCATGAGTGCAATTACTTCCAGACATGTGAACAAACAAGGTACTTTATTCACTTGAGAATTGCACATGTAATACTCGGATTAAATTGTTGATTGTGAATTAAAAGAAAATACGATAAAAAAATCAACCGGAGAAGAAAATAAATCCGGATCAAGCAGTACACTGTTATTGAATTTTTTTACAAAAATGACAAGAAGAATCCATATAAGTTGCGTCTATGCAGCTCTGTTTATGTAGTGTAGTGTATGGAACCTTTTAAAATTTATATTTAGATTATATTCACACAATTGTGCAGTCCTATAACTCAGTGGAAAGAACACTCGCTTTGCAAACGAGAGACCTGAATTCAATCCCAGGCAGGTCAGAGCCAAACATTGGGCAAGTTTCCTTACTCCACACAGAGCCTAATAATAATACTCCTACAAAACCCAAAACAATGAAAAAATTGGTCATTTTCAATCTACGACTGTTTGTGGACATTGCTGTGTTCAATTCACTGCCGCGTTCCCCACAAATATACAGTAAATTCACTTTACAGTGTGTTCTGTGAAGCGCTTTGGGACGTCCTCCTGACGTGAAAAGTGCTATATCAAATGCAAGGATTATTATTATTATTATTATCATATAATATTGAGAGCCGAGATGTTGTGGGTTGTCAATTGATGGCAAATGAAATGCAAACAAGACTCTGATCAACGAGAAACATCATCATACGGACTGAGAAATAAGTGTGTGAGAGAGCGAGCGCTGGGATGGAAAACGTTAAGAACAACAATTTGCATTACTTAAGTGCCCCTCACGAAGGGCTTGAGTGCCCTCTGGGATTCAGTTACAGCGAGCGGGCAGCCCGGACATGATGTGGGCACATATTGGGCGGAATCATAACACATGCTGCAATGCTTCACGGAATCCCCTATAACCAGACCTCCTCCACAAACACCGCCCTCCGCTTTAAACAACCAGCGCGTATAATTTGAAGAGGAGAGGACCAAGGACAGAGACCTGAGGAACACTGCCCGAGACTGTGCAGGGGGTGGAGAAGAGGCCACTTGTGGAGACAAAGTGCTGATTGTGTGAGACACGGAATGACAGAACCATGAAGGTTGTGGTGAAAAGGAGAGGAGGTGAGATTCCAGGACAACAGCTAAGCTCACAGATTGGCCGTCGGACTTCAAGTCCTGAATGAGAGCTCACTTTTTCCAACTGAATGTCAGCGAGGCCATCACACTTGTGTCCCCTCAGGGCCACCATAATAATAATAATAATAATAATAATAATAATAATGGGATGTCCAACCGACGTGAAAAGCGCTGTATCAAATGCAAGGATTTTATTATTATTATTATTCCACACAAGACCTGTCTCTGGCTCACACATTCTCATCCTGCCCCTCTTCACAATGCATCACTGCATCACACACTGCCCCTGCTTTCCCTCCACACAGGGCCTGTCTCTGGTTCACACACCACCCCTTGACACAGTGCCTTATAATTTTTTTGAGATATTTCAGAGAAATATTTAATATTTTAGAAAAGGCGCTATTCAGAATTACTCACACTCCCATTGGGACAGCCCATCCCCTGGTACACCACTTCCCACGTGACACAAAATTCAATCAATACAAACTCCGCTGCCCGGTTTTGACTAGTTTTCAAATGGAGAAAGTCTACAGCTCAGATATATAGGAGATAGCAGGTGAGTGTCTGTGGGATATACATGGTTAAGAATAATTGACAAAGCAGTTAAATGTGAGATTTTTCCTCCAGAAAATACTTTGAGCTTGTGATAGACATTCAGATGTTACTCTCTACATTTGTAATCGAGAGGGATATTTGAATTGTATTGCGCATTACTGGGATTTTTTAGATATTAATTATGAGCTCAGCTAAAGGGTGTGAAATCGCACGTGTAACCATTGTTGATTTGAACATATCATAGAATCATAGAGCACAGAAAGAGGCCATTCCGCCCATCGTGTCTGCGCCGGCTCTGAAAAGAGCCATCCAACTCAATCCCACTCTCCATAGCCCTGTGATCCTGTCCTCCCCAAATACCCGTCTACTTCTCTCTTAAAAGTTGTTATTGAATCGGCTTCCACTGCCCTTTCAGGTAATGCATTCCAGATCCCAACAACTCGCCGGGTGAACGCAATTTTCCTAACCTCCGCTCTGTTTCTTTTACTGACTATCTTAAATCAGTGTCCTCGGGATACTGACCCACATCAGTGCAAACAGTGTTTCCCGATTCAACCTTTCAAATCATCTCATGATCTTGAAAACCACTATTAAATCCCCTCTTAATCTTCTCGGCTCAAGGGAGAATAATCCTAGTTTCGCCAACCACACATTCACACACACAACACACACAGACACACACAGACACACTTACCCACACACTGAGCACCGAATCCAGACTGACCCCTAATCGTTCATTTCCAAAATCAACTCGCTGCGTCTGTCCAGGCTGTGCAACACTGCACACAATTAATTTTAGGACATCAAAAGCTTCTGACACTCCCTCAGACGAGTTCACCTTATTTCTGATTGATGGCTGATTTATTTGTCCACCCTCAGAGCCTTTTTTCAGGCCGGGTTTAAACCGTGGGAAACATTAATCGTGAACATTATTTGATTCGTGAACCTGAAGTGAAGTACGAACTGGCAGAATTTTCCTTGTCAGTAGCAAAATTTAATAAAAGATTAGCAAGCTTATACATAATCAAAATTATACATTTCATCAAATGAAGGCGTACAACGGGTGAGTGATCAAATCAATGCTGAGGGTGGGTTAGTGAACTGCACTGCAAAGGGTTGATCGGATCAATACAGTGGCTTTGATGTAGGAATCGCTTTGGTGCGGTTCCCATCAGTCTGATTTTGATTAACCAACACATCATAAAATTAAGGGTCTTAAAATTAAGGGTCAGCCTCTCAGAACAGAGTTGAGGAAACATTTCTTCACTCAGAGGGTAGTGAACTCAGAGGGTTGTGGGACGCTGCTGTGCGCAATTGGCTGCTGCATTTCACGCTGTATCACATGCAAGCATCATTATGATTATTATTATTAATCTCTCTCTCTCTCTCACTCAGGCTCTCTCTCCGAGTCTCTCACTCTTTTCTCTCACTCAGTATCTCTCTTACTCAGTTCTCTCACTCACTTTGTCTCTCTCTCTCTCTCTCGCTAACACACTCACTCAGTCTTTCTCTCTCGCTCTCTCACTTTCCCTCAATCGCTTTCTCTGTCTCAGTCGCTCTCTATCTCCGTCTCATTCTCTCTCTGTCTCACTTTCTCCTCTGTATCAGAGTGACAGGTGATGCGAGAGGGGTATTGAGATCAGACTGAAGCTGGTATTGACCACAGGTGATGATGAGGGGACGTAGAGAGGAGAGAGAGCAGTTCATGGCCACCGGCCTCCGCGCTACACTCTGACTGTGGCGTAGACTGGATCCTTGTCCTCATCGGCTTGGCGGCGATTCTCACTCCTGTTCCCTAATGCCAGGCTGGCGTAGTGGATGTCAGCGTCCTGCAAACAGGTCAACAATCAGCACATTTGCTGGGGATCATGGGGAAACATGACCTACCCCCAACTTTCCAGCTATTGGCTCCGTGGTGAGACCCCGAGCCACAGCTCCATTATGTGTCTGTGGGTGTGTGTTCCTGTCTCCCCCAAACACACAGGAGACCGCAACCCACAGCTCTTTTTTGTGTGTGTGTGTGTGTGTCTCTCTCCCACCCCCACCACACACCCGGACCCCCACCACACACCCGCACCCCCACCACCCCTCCCACCGTCACCACCCCTCAGCTGGGGAATGCAACCCATATGTGTGTGGTTCTCCATCCCTCCCCCATGATTACTGTGCGTATTAACATATCTGAAGGTGAAAGACATGAATTGATCACCGATAAATCGCGCGATAAGTTAATTATAACCAATAATAATGATAATAAATTTGCATTTTGGGAGATTCTCCTGACGTGAAAGATACTCCACAAATGTAAGTGGTATACACACACAGACACACATAAGCAAGCAAACATACATACACACACACATACATGCACACACACACACACACACAAAGACCCACACACATAAGCAAACATACAAAGACACAAACAGGCAGCCACACGTCGACACACAAACACCCACACAGATAAGCAAACACATAAAGACACAAACAGAGAGACATAAACATACACACATCACATGCAGACACCTACACAGACAAAACCCCCACCCTACACATACACAGACACACACACACACATAAGCAAACACCTAAAGACACAGAGAGACCCACATATACACATACACCCACCCACACAGAACCATACAGACATCCTCCACCACCCCAAAAACCCCGCCCCCCCAACCCCCGACAACTCTCCCCCCCCCCCCCACACACACACACACAAACACAGACAAACACACGCATATAAACAGACCAAGCACAGAGCCCAGAGAAAAGCCACACGACACACAGGGCTTCAGCCGCGCTTCACTGAACCGGGCTGACACAGGGCCTGAGCCGGGGCTGACACAGGGCCTGAGCCGGGCTGACACAGGGCCTGAGCCGGGCTGACACAGGGCATGAGCCGGGGCTGACACAGGGCCTGAGCCGGGGCTGTATCAATGATCCCTTCCCCACTCAGGCGCTGACAGCATCAGCATCCAAGGTTGCACTCTCCAACTCTCAAAGCCGATCAGGAACCTCGGCGTTCAGTTCGACGCTGAGCTTTCCTTTCTTCCAGACATCCGCGCCACAACTGGCACCGACTTCCATCACCTCCGACACATCGCCAGACTACGGCACTACCTCACCCCTCACGCTGCTGAAACTCTGGTCCACGCCTTTGTCACCTCAAGGCTGGACTATGGGAATTCTCTGCTCGCCGGCCTTCCCGGCCCTCCCTCCACACTGCAGGTCAATCAGTACTCTGCAGCTCGTGTACTGTCCCGCACCAGGCATCGGGACAACATCACTCCCATCCTCGCTCGCCCCCACTGGCTCCCCATCGCCCAGAGGATCGAATTCAAGATCCTCACCTACAAGGCCATTCACGCCTCGCTCCCTCATTCCTCTCCGACCTACTATGCCCCTACCTACCTGCCCGTACCCTCCGTTCCTCTGGCTCTGGTCTACTCCACATTCCCCGCCCCTACCATCGGTGGCCGAGCCTTCAGCCTCTCAGCCCCAAGGCTCTGGAAACCCATCCCCAGTGCTTTCGCCGCTTCCTTCCTTTCCTCCATCAAGACCTTTCTCTTTGACCTTCAGCCTTCAGTTCTCCTCTCGAATCTCTACCCCCTCCTCGCTCCCTCACTTCCCTCCCCTCACCCTGACCATTTCCCGCCTCCTCGCTCCCTCCCTTCCCTCCCATCACCCTGACCATTTCCCCCCTTCTCGGGTCCTGACCCAACTGTTTAGCGCCTTGGGACGTCCTCCCAACGTAAAATGTGCTCTATAAATGAAATCTTGTTGTTGTTGTACTCACCTCTGGAGGCACCGCTCGTGGAGGAATTCTCACCGTCGTATCTGAAACAAACGGAAACGGGATTTAACAGCAGCACATTTCAGTAGCAATCGACATTATCTAATATTATTGTCAATGTTATTAACAATAGAGTTTATAATAATTAATGATGATGACATTCAGGAATATGAGAGAAACAGGAATATATTAATCAACCCTGCGTTTGAAGTAACCCCTTATCACTGGTCGAGATGCTTCACAAAATACACTGTATAGTGGAGAGACTGTGTGTTTTTGAGTGAGACAACATCCAGTTTGCACAGAGCAGTGTCCCACAAACAGACATGGAGTTACCGACCCACATTATTTGGGGGATTATCGACGAGCTCACTAGGAAATATTAATTTCTCTCTGAGAATTTTGTCGAGGGATATTTATTGCACCTGAACAGACCGACGGAACATTAGTTTAACATCGCATCTGAAGGACAGAACACATGAAGCAGCTTAAGTTCAGAGAAGTGATTTACACACAGACCCAGAGACAGACACGCAGTCAGACACGCAGACAAGCATACAGTCAGACTGGCAGAACGGCAGACAAATAGACAGACACACAATCGGAAACACAGTCAGACACGCATTCACTCAGACTCACAGAAAGTCAGACAGACAAACAGAAACACAGAAACACAAACACACAGTCAAACACAGAGACGCGGAGACACAGACAGACAGACAGACAGTCACACACAAACACACACTGGCAGACACACAGACTGAGAGAGAATGGGACGGACAGCGCCAGAGAGACAGAGGCCAAGGGAGCAAAGCCTCAGGCTCGGGGGAGGCGCATGAGCAAGCGATGGGTTGGTGTGGGGCTCGGGCACACGACTATCCAGCGCTGTTGGTGAACGACTCCTTTCCCTCTGGGCTCAATCCCAGGAACGATATCAGTCACATGTGTCAGTGCTGCAGTGGGTGTGGGTGGGGGAACCATGTGTGTGGTGGGGATGGTGTGTCTGTGGGAAGTGTGACTGCGCGGTGTGAGTGTGGGTGGGTGTGGGGTGTGTGTGGGGGGATGATTTGTGAGGGGGGGGAATGGTTTGTGGGGGAAAATGTGTGTGGAGCTCGGATGTGTGTGGGAGGAGGGGGAGTTTGTGGGGCAGGCTGTGTGTGGGAGGAGGGTGTGTGGTGGGGTGGGTGGGTGTGTATTTGGGTATGTGTGTCTTAGTTTGGGGAAGGTGTGTGCTTGGGGGAAGGGTGTGTGTGGTCGAGCGTATGTGTGTGGGAGGGTGTATGTGTGGGAGCTTATGTGGGTGGGGGGAGGGTGTGCGTGTGGGAGGAGTGTTTTGGTGGAGGGAGGGTGTGTATGTGGATAGTAATGGGGCAAGAATATGTGGGGGGAGGTTGGGTGTGTGGGAGGGTATGTGTAGGTAAGTGTGTAGGAGGTCAGTGTGTGAAGGGGGGAGGCTGTGTGGGGGGAGGCTGTGTGGTGAGCGTCTGTGTGGGGGGGAGGCTGTGTGGGGGGGAAGGATATGTGTGGGGGGAGGCTGTGGGTGGGGGAGGCTGTGAGGGGGGAGGCTGTGTGAGAGGGATGCTGTGGGGGCGAGGCTGTTTGTGGGGGAGGCTGTGTGTGGTGGGGAGGCTGTGTGGGGGAGGCTGTGTGGGGGGAGGCTGTGTGGGGGGGAGGCTGTGTGGGGGAGGAGGTTGTGTGGGGGGGAAGCTCTGTGGGGGTGGAGGCTGTGTGGGGGGAAGCTGTTTCTGGGGGAGGGTGTGTATGGGAGGAGGGTGTGTGGTGGAGGGTGTGTATGCGGGAGGCTGTTTGTGGGGGGAGATTGTGTGGCGGTAGCGTGCGTGTGGGGCGCGGAGTGTGTGTGGAAGGGTAGAGTGTGGGGTAATGTGTGACTTTGGAGAGATTGTCAGTGGGTGAGGATGGATTTGTGGGGGAGAATGTGGGTATGTGGCGAAGTGTTTGTGCGGGGGGTGGGGTGGGGGGGAGCGTGTGTGTGTTGGGGTGGGTGGTGGGGGGTTTCGGGAGAGATTAGAGTAGAGAGCTCAAGTGGGGGAGAGCACCAGCAAAGACAAGATGGGTAGACAGCAGCCAATGGGATTAGAGCAGAAACGTTTTTAAACTGGACTCTTCTGTTTACCTGTAAGTACAAAATGTAATAAATGTTAAAATTCTTCAGTACCGGTTGTATGTAGTGGTGGTTTTATTAATAATAATTCTTCCCTTTCATCCAGCGTCAAGCCC
>NW_024705016.1:0-21598 GCF_018977255.1 Callorhinchus milii
CGCCGCCATCTGTCTCCATCGCAAGTCCGCGTCCTCCGGTGCAGACGGGTCCACCGACGCGGCGACATCTTGGACTCCCGGACCCGTACTCGTTCCAGCACGGATCTCCTCCTCCATCGCAGGCAGGTCCACCGCCTGAGGAAGGTCGTCGTCGTCGGATGATGTAGCAGATGATGGCGCAGGAATATTCTTTCTTCTGAGCTGTTTTGACATGCCGTTTCACTTCTGACACCAGTGTAATAAAGGACTCGTTCACTGTGTCTGTCTCCGTTGTCCTTTATTCGGGTTCTTTACAACTTGTCCCACACGGCCCTCGCTCAGAGACTCCCCGCTTGGCAGCTCGACGCTGCCGTCGCTCCCGTAGCCTCTCTCCGCTCCGATGCAGCTCCGCTGCTGGTTCCCTCGGGCAGGCCTCCGGCTGCCCTCACTGTAGCCCCACCGCTGCTCCCCGTTCCTCCGTGCTCGGTCACCGCTGGCCGACGGTGCCGAGTCTTACTGTGTGTGTGGCGATCTCGCCACTCTCCAACCTCCGCCCTGCGTGGCCTCACTCTATCTCCAACTCTCCCGTCTCTTCCGGTATCTCTCCCTTAAGACCTCATCCCTCTCTCTCACGTGACCTAACTCCTCCCCCCGTGACGTCATATCCGCGAGGCCGTTTACGCCCGCATTACATATGGATCAAAAATATGGACACTGAAAATGAACAATTTACTGGGCTGAAAAGTGCACAAAGCATGGAGAGATGCATGCTTGGACTTATAGTCCTTGGGCCAGACCAGATATCGGTAAAACCCAAGGTGGCAAAACTTAAAAGGTGCCATTTTATTTGTTACACCAACAGAAGTAAAATCATACGTGATAATCTTTCCAAATGAGCAGCTGTTTAATTTTTCTCGCAGGAAACCTGTATTTGCACCTATCGCAATCACGCCTATTTGCCCGGACATTACAAACAAAACATTCCAACACCTCTGCTGTTAATTAAGACCAAAAATAATTTTCAAAATCGATGTGTGTCCCCAAGGCATGTATTTCATCCATATTCTTGCATTTAATCACGCTTGTTCTTCAATTTGAATGACTTAGTTAAGTCTGGAATAGATTGGCGCTCTCTGTTTTCCTTCTGTTTCTAGCAACTTGTGTGCTCATGATCATTTACTGGAAGGTGAGGCAAGTACTGGTTGTTCTGTATTATTTCTGTTCAGTAATGATGTCTAAAGTGCTAACTTTACCCTCAATGTATTGTTAATGTACCTGTCAAGATTTTTGTTCAGTTTGTCAATTTTGATGTTTTTAAAAAATGTTTTGCTTCTATAAAATGTAAACATAACATGCACACAATTATTAGCAATAACTTTGTTAACTTTGTTATTGGTAATAATTGATGATTAAAATAATAACTACTAACTTTTTATATTTTATAAACAGTTTTACGATTTTATACAAACTTCGCCAAGTTAACAAAGCCTTATATTAGCGTTTTTTGGCATCTTTCATCGCAATTTGTCTCCGCATTTTAAGAAATAACCTAGTTGAATTGCATATCATTGAAAAGCTTATTCTCTAGAGCAAATGCATAGCTTAGTCACATGTGACTATTTACCTTTCTGTCGTGGCAATAAGTGGGGGACACAAGTAGAACTCTCAAATCTCATTGCTACTAGCATCACAATGCCAGAGTTGGCATTGCAATTTGATCAAAATTACATTTTGTATGCCGAGTTTGACAACTCATGTTCCATAATAGGTAAAGCCACATACTTCTACATACTGCTTCCTACTTGGAATAGCTAGGAATGTTCACAGATATTTTTAAAATATCTTTTGTCATTTTCATTCTATGTGGTATTATATCTAAAAAAATATGCGAAAATCTTGTTTTTTAACATTTTAAGTGAATTTTAACATAATTAACTGAAAGAACAATATTTTGACAAAAGCCTCTGTAGATTACCAACCAATTAGTTATTGATCACATTAACACAAACCAAAAAGTTCTGACTTCATCTACTAAGTCAATAGTGTGTTTACATAATATCCAAATTTGTGCATATTTAATGAGATAACACATAATATGCGTAAATGAATGGGTGGAAAGTCACAATACAAAAAAAATATTATATTGTTGTGTATATTCATCTGGTAATTTTTCATCCTGATAAAAGAACAGGAAGTTGTTTGCCTATTCACCTGTAGCACAACCCCTTAATTTAGTTAAGATTAGTTAAGATGCATTTTACCATTTATCAATGTTAGTTTTGCTTTTGGGTTGTAACTCTCTGCTGCTGTCAACCAAAGTACTGACAGATTAATTCAGGTTTGCATCAAAGTAATGATGATTTCTGATTGTACTGAATGGTGCAAGTGAAAACTGTACAAGCAAGTAACAAGCCACTACCAAAGCGACCATGGTTGGAGTGCATCATCCACTGTTCTGATGATACATATAAGCTGGTGTCACCACACAGTATTAACTCCTGGAGAATTCTGCTCAGGACAGCTCAGATACGAAATCATGCACCGGTTTTAGCCATACACCCAACCTTTACATCTCAATAAAAATCACGTACCACTAACATCCTATGCAAAAATGTCTACTTTCACGTGCATATTTCTTATTTTCAGATTTACAAATGTTCAACTTGACATGTGTCCATAGTAATTGTAAGTGTGGATTTTATTCGCCGTCAGTTTGTTGGGGATTCTGATTCATTTATTAAAATCACAGTGCAAACGTTTTGGTAACTTTAATATATACACCTGCCCTGAATGAGGAGGGAATATAATGCAGTTATATTTAATACAGTCAGCAGGCTTCACACATTGATGGCCAAAATCACAGGAACAATCACAGACATTTAAATTGTACTCTATTGAGACTCATTAGAGTGGCATAGTTGTGCTGTGGCATTGCATTCAATTAGCCTAATTTCTCGGAAGCCATCCAAACGCACTGTTAGTCAAATGAAATGCAATTCCAATACAACTGTAGTATAACTATTGAGACAAATATGCATGTTTTAGTGTTAGTTTATAATATATATTTAAATAAGCGAGACACCACAAAAGTTCAGTGAGTAATATTGAGTAGAAAGCAAAATGTCACTGTCAGACGTCTTACCCATACGCATAAATCAAACCACATCACCCAGAACTCTGTATCCCTCGACTGGCTTCTAATTAAATCAAGTACAAAATCACACTCACTGTCTTAACATTCCGCTCACTCTCTTCGACATTATCCAGCCCACACCTACATTTCTCACCTCCTCTTTCTCTACTCCCTTCGCCGAGCCCTAACCTCCACCAGCTACCGAGGCCTTCTGTTGACATCACCGAAGAGTGGGTTGCTCCTCATGACATGTCGATGAAAAATTAGTCATGATTGGTCCAATTCCAAAAATAATCTGGAAATTGTGGGACTTAGCTTTGGGTATGCTCTTAATTTGTTTGTTTTTTTCAAAAAATTGCAAACTTAATACAGAGTGTACTCTTTTTCAGCACAAGTGAATCCCATAATCACGACAAAGAATCACATCAAGGGTAGGGAAAGAATAATGACGTTCAAACATGCTATTATTGCTCAACTGCTGAACTATGATTAAATGAACGAATGAAATACACAAACCACTCAGTGCAAGGTGTTGAAAAGAAGCAGCCACGGCGTACGTAAAAAAAACAATCAATATTGATCTCGTCAGGCAGTGAGGAGATACACGCTCTTAATTGCATAGCACCCCAGGCTTCAGTAGATTACGCCTTTTGAGACACATGTTAGTTCCAGTTTGGGCTGTAATTATCTTTGTGTTATGTGACTGCTTCATTGATCCTAAGAATAATGAAGGCTTCCAGAAGCACTGTCTGTTTCTACTGCCGGTTTAATGCTTTTCCCTGACATCGATGAACAAACTACATTTTAAAAAGGTCAGCATTGCCACTGTACCATGTTCCACAGCTCCGTAACAGAATGCAATTTTTCCAAATAGTATTTTAATTAATATTAAAGCCATTATTTATGAAAAAGAAATACAACCACTATTCGTGGAGTTGTTGAACATGCTTCATTTAATATGCATAACTTAGTTTACTTTTAACAATTATGAATCTATATTTACTGCATCGATGCAATCATATGGAATGTATCATAACATATTTCCCAGTGCCTCTTTGATATTGATTGTTGGACCCCATCCAAAGTGGCTCAGTAAAAGTTATTGTAACCACTAAGTTTATTTTCTTCTTATTTGTTGAATGATTTATTTATATTGGTGCATGGTGCAATATTACGTGTAAATTATCAAAGATTGCCATATACATTCATAAACTACAGAGCTAGCATACATTGATCATTCTGTTATCTCAATTATTCCTACTCATTTATTGATTTAACATTGCACTGATTAAAATAATGCACATTTGTGACCATTACATTATTATTTAATTCAAAATATTGTAGTTATGCTGTACTGCTGTATACACATGTATAAGTTGCAATCAATCGATAATATTTTGGGGGTTAAAAATGTTGGTTTCCATATGCTTATAGTTATAAGCATAGCCCACCTTAATTCTGCAAAATGTGAGCTTTCTATCCCTCCTAGAATATAATGAAAATGTGTATCAATCACTCACACATTCACTCAGTCACGACCATTTATATGAATATATGTCAATCATTGCTTTGACTGAGACAGACAAACAAACCTGCAATCACTTGTTCCACAAATTCAAAATAAATAAGCACCCAAATGTGACTGTGGTCGACTGCAGCACACGATGGGACATCGTGAACTCATGTCCACTGCGAGCGATCTCTAAGGGCATGAGTGGGATCCAGTTGATGTCCTCGAAAGCCAGCAGATGGATTTACTGCTTAGACATCGATTTATATCTGCTACTCATTCATTTCAATACGGAGCAGAGATTACACCAATGTTCCGATATAATTTTCAAAACAAACAATGCTTATATGCAGGATTTACAGTACTCTATATAATTCATTGTTGCTTGCCGATTTATTTTCTTTCCATTTTGCTGACTCGCAATTGGCTGAACACTAATTTACTCAACAATCTCCAAGCACTCATTTTCTAAATAGCTGAGCACTTTTAAAATTATGCTCAATTTGAATAATTAATGCATTCGTATTTGGGCACAATTATGCTGCTATGCAAGATCTATGATCTACAATCCAAATGGCTACGAACAACACCTCTTGTGCCTCTATACATAAATGATAACAAGAACTTAATCGTCGGACTCTCTGTAGCCAAACAGTCCTCATGTGGTTTGTATCACCTGATGTTGTTTGTTGGCAGGAGCTCAAAAGTCATAAATGAAGACATCAAAGAGCCACAATGTTCTAACATAGCAAACATATGTTGAACACATAAGGGGTACTTAAATATGTCAAGTATTGCCAAAATGTGTATTTAAAGGAACGTGCAAAAGCAATAGATCATCACTCGCATTATCATAATCACGTAAGCGTTTTCCACTGCCGCATCAAGGTCTTACCAAGTTGTTGCCATCCCTCCCAGTGCCACGTTGCAGCAATCCAAAGAGCCCCTCGGCATCACTCCTTCTCCGTGGTGGTCACACTCCCAGACCTGCTCCATTTTACAACCATCAGGGTGAGAATTAGAAATGAAATCAGAGACGACAAGCAGCAAGAAAATAGATTGACTATTGGTAATTGGTAAGGAGAAGGATGGGATTTGAATACACTATATAACATTACATTATTATTTTTTATATGTTACAATATGGCAAGAACATAACACACATGACAAGAGTCGAAATTGAACTAAACTTTATTTTACCAGGTAAGGCCCACCGAGCTATATAGATTTTTTTTGTTTTAAGTGACCTGACGACAAATGATTGCTCAACGAAGTAGCTTATTATGCAGAAATGTATAGCAGCCAAATATTTCAAATGCATGTTTCTAAATGTGGAGGAAATACCAGAGGACCATAAATCCACGCGACCACAGGGATAACATGCAAACTCCAAATATACAGGCATCATGGTTGGGATTGAACTCACGACTCTTCCATACCAGACGAGGTAATTAACATCTCACCACCTCCTCCATACCAGGCAAGTTTTCCAAAGATATATACTTTCGCTAAAGGTATTGACAGCCACATTTCAATACCATAAAATAAAAATGTGCATTTCTAAATGTAAGCATAATTTGGAAATATTTTACAAGCATTGTAAGAGTGAAGAAAACGCAACGGAATAACAACAGAGTATAGGTATGTGGTTCACAAAGCAACGCAGGTGCAGGCCTCGTGTCGTTCCGCTTTACACGGGAGACAGCCCCTTGCCCCAGTTCGGAAGTCACTGAATTAAAAGTGCCGCAGCTCAGGGATCAGAAACTGGAAAGATTTCCCTGGAGAGCAGCCACAGGTTTATTTGCTGCTGCATCTGTGTCGTCTGTAATTACCTGACCTCGGTCTGGGAAATGAAATCTGGGCAGCATTAAAAAAGAGGGGGTAACTCCAGTCTTCGAAGAACCAGAAGAGTTCTTTTGAAAATCCGCAAGGGACAAGAAAGAGCAGTGTGGGTGGAATGTGGCCAAAATCAAATCCGAATGAGCATGCGAGTGCACAAAAGTGCTGCCTCATTAAGCAAACTATTTTCTTTTGAGAAGAAAATGTCATGCCCACGTGACATTGTTTGGGCTGTAATTATGCCATTGTTGTTTTTTAAGTGCGGTTGAATTTTTTTGCTGTTGAAGACACAAACGATCCATAATGACACTAAAAAAAAGAAATCTATAATATTATAAGAATAATCCGAAGTCAAAAGGAAAACAATAAGAGGCATAATTCACTATTGTTTTCATTGCTAAGGTGTGTGCATGCAGAAACCGACCTTTGCATGTCTTAATGATGCAAGAATGTACCAGTCTGAAAATCCTCTAAGGAAAAGTACAAATGGCACAGTACATCAAGGCGCAACTTGTTAAGTTTCACAGACTTCGTGTGGGTTTCAGAAAATGTCACATGTTCAAAATAGCTTCGTATGGTGTTATCGGTGAGAATAGTTCTAAAATGTTGCTTAAATAAATAAATAACACACATTACTATTTGGTCTCTCTATTTTTACATACTGCAACGTATAATGCAAAAACACATCTGAAATGCAGCCTTTCTTACATTACAAAAGGTCAGAGTACATTTTTATAATTGAAATAAAACGTGCCAAATTTTGGCAACTAGCATAACGCTACGTGGCAGTGGAATATATTATAGTTCTGTTCACTCTCAAGGGTTAACAATACATCACTCTCTCCATAGTGTTGCATTGGCACCGTGCTTTTTTGTTATTGGGAAACTCAAGTTTTGCACTCGGAGTGTTTGCATCATCGAATGGATCATTTCGACGAAGATGTCCTATTTCACGGTCTCAAGATTCGTCACGTTTTCCTTTTGAGTCCATGACTGCAGCTGAATTTGGTGTGTGGTACACGGAGAGGCACTTTGAAGCCACACTGGTTATTTGCCTGCACGTGATGAAGAGCATACCGCATTTTTCACAGGAAAATGCCATCCTGTGGCACTATAATTAAAATGGAAAAAGTGGGCAGTGGTCCAAAACAAAACGGGCTAATTGTAAATTAGCCAAATGAATACAAAGGCAATGGTGGTTGTATGCATTTTGTTTACAAATGAATTAATCACTAAATTACAGGTGAAGTAAACAAAGATTGCACTGGATCTCGCAGATTTCTATTACTTTTTTTGTCCTAATTTTTATTTTGTTTGCATTCTGCAAATATTGGCAATAAACAACAGAAGCGGGCAATGTAATTATGCATTATTGATGAGGATAAATAATATAGCAATCCCAATAACCCTAATCCAACACAATTTGTTTTCTACTATTACTTCATATTAACAGAACATAAAGAAATGTGCATGAATGTTGGATATTAAGTGTAATTTGTGGATATTTAAATATGCTAAAATATATATTATTGAACACAAAATGAGGCTAAATTATAGAATAAATAATCAAAACAAGCAACACAGTTCCCAAATAGAATAACATAAAGCCGTATCTGTAAACAAAGGAATACAATTCTGGGAATAGGTTACAGTACGTTTGATGCAAACATTTGGAAGCATTCCATATGCAGTCTATTGTACTGTATATTTCATATATAAAGAGCTCTCAATTTACACAAAGATAGGTGATGTTTAAAAAATATGTTTTGACTATATTAAGATTAAAAATAATCAATCGGATTTCTTACCATGACCATTCCGCTGTTCAAAGGTTTGAGACTGGATATAACATATTCCAGTAAGCATTATTCCACAGCAATGTACGTTACCAAATCAAGCATGCATGCTGTAGAATATTTTTGTTCTTGTCACGGTAAATGCTGGAGCGAGCCCTCTTGTATATTCTCAAGGATGCAAGCCGCTCTCTTTGGCTAACCCCCAGAGATTTTTCTGCGGTTCTTTTTAGTTTTTTTTTGGGCGGACACTAATGAGGGCTTTATCCCCACTCCTATTCTCCATGTGCTGTTATCACCTGTTGACTTTTGAACCCGGGTTTCAGCTGCTGCAGGCAGATTAACATACCGTGACCCTGTTTGCATAAAATGAATTACTTATACGGAAACTTAAAACTTTTCTTTTGCACTGCTAGCCGTGCAGAAAATTATAAAACAATGGTTGATGTGAATTTTAAAACGTTTATTAATTAGTGTGGCATTATAGTCTCTAAACACATACCTGCTTTTCATGTTATTCATTTAAAACACTTACGTGGATAGGAGTTGAAATACATTTCGACTATGTTGGTCTCAGTGAGGTGAGACAAACAAGGGGAGAACTTGATTCTTTGAAGTGTAACACACTTTTCTATCATCGAGGGAGAGTTGACGGTAATTATGGAGGAGCGAGATTCTTAGTCACTTTGAGAACCAAAAATTTAGTTGAAGATTTCAAGAAGACATCAGCCAACATTCAGGCTCTCACGCCATTACAACTTAAAGATATATCATAACAATTTTAAACATTTTTTACACGACCCAACCCAAAATACACCAATTATGAATTATAATATGGGTCATGAAAGCCTATGCATGAATGTAAAACAAAAATGAAGCACTTCAACACATGGGTTTCCGCAACCAATATCGATATAGAGTTTTTTTTAGATTAGACTACGTAAATATGAATGTGTAGTGAGTTCAACTGAGTCGCAGACGTACTCTTTGGAGGCAACACATTTATTAACACCAACACCGGGTAACTACCCTTTAACAGAATAACAACCTATGGTGGTGACCACCAGGCTAACTACACTAATTACACCGTAATTAGCTACAATGGACCGGACCACAGCTTGGGTCCCGGTCCACGTGTTGGAGACTCTGTAGGACGTAGAATGTAGACGGAGGTTTCTTCAAGATGAACAACAACGCCGGTCCCTCTGGGGGACCGGGCTTATATCCTCTGCGGCGTGGCCAGCTCCGCCAATGCCCACGACCACCTTCCAGAACCCTCTAGCAGGATCTCGATCCGGAACACGTTACCACCCCAGGCCACCCCTTGGGCCCTTTGTAGACTTAACCGGTCACGTGTCCTTTCGGGTCAACTGAGTGCCATGTCCTATAGTAACCCTGTTCCTATGGCCGGCACTTCCACACCCTACCCTGTAGGGCTGGCACTGCACGTCAAGCGTGATGCCATCCAGCGCTATCACTCAGCGCTGACCGAGCCCCTCCAGGGCCGGTACTACACCCACATCCTAGAGGTGTCCGCGATGTCAATACACCGCACGCCGTGCCTCTCTAGGGCCGGCATTACCCAGTGACATCCCGCGATGTCACTACAAAAGTGTCATTAAATCCGCCACCACCGCACACAGTCAATTATTAAGGTTTGTCAAGGAAACGAAATATTCCTATTCGTTACTAGTGTAATGACTGTCGGACAACTTCTTGTCTTTGTTCTTTATTTATTAGGGCGCATCGTGCAGATAGCATACTCTCATATCCTACAGTACTTAGCTATGACGAGCATACAGTACTTGAGCTAGAATAACAACAGATACTTGGGCTAGGACAACACCCAAGCAACAACCGCATAGAGACAGCGATGGCCCAAAGACGACGGTGGTGTGGAGACAGTCCATCCCGATCCCAGGGCAGCCTCGAGCTCTCAGCCTCCGCCTTATAGTCCACCTGGCATGGCATCGCCCTGCCCCTGGCCACACCCTCTTTCCCGAACTGCCTCAGCCAATCCAGAACATCCCCCCCTAGGTTCCTCCTGTAATTATCCCTCATGACCACTTGGCCACGCACTGTCCCTATCCCGTCATATTCTCCACCCACACACTCTTTCTATCTTTCCGCACTGTCCATACACTAGTACAGCACACCAGTATGTTGGAGAGTAAACCCACAACATTTACAATTCGAGTACGACGGTTCGCCAGAAATTACAACAAGCACATTTGTGGAGAAATACTCCTGTTTTGGTCTTAAATAGAGGGATACGTGTGATGTCGTCACTTGTGAGCCAATCAAAATATTGTCCTCGAATTGTAAATGTTGTACGTTGTGGGTTTACTCTACAACACACCGGTGTGCTGAAAGGTGCACATTTATTCATGGATGTATGCAGACTTTAACTTCCAGTGAGAAATATAAAGGGGATATCATGGATCTGAGGATATAATGGGGACATCATGGATATGGACAAGCTTTGAAGAAAAGGCATCATAATGATGTAATAAAAGTAACTGGATTAGGAAAAGACAGACTGCTGGAAGGAATAATGGCCGATGGTAAAGATTTACAATGTAATGGCAGGCGAAGGAGTGCCTGGCAGCAAATCCACCATGTAGATGCAGTGGTGAAATCACCTTGTATGCAGGAGCTCGATCAGTAGTTGCATCATGACAGTGATGATGATGAATGTAGTTAAGTGAGGAAAAAAGTATTTGATCCCCTGCTGATTTTGTACGTTTGCCCACTGATAAAGAAATGATCAGTCTATAATTTTGATGGTAGGTTTATTTGAACAGTGAGAGACAGAATAACAACAACAAAATCCAGAAAAACGCATGTCAAAAATGTTATAAATTGATTTGCATTTTAATGAGGGAAATAAGTATTTGACCCCTCTCAATCAGAAAGATTTCTGGCTCCCAGGTGTCTTAAAGGGAGTGCTCCTAATCTCAGCTTGTTACCTGTATAAAAGACACCTGTTCACAGAAGCAATCAATCAGATTCCAAACTCTCCACCATGGCCAAGACCAAAGAGCTCTCCAAGGATGTCAGGGACAAGATTGTAGACCTACACAAGGCTGGAATGGGCTACAAGACCATCGCCAAGCAGCTTGGTGAGAAGGTGACAACAGTTGGTGCGATTATTCGCAAATGGAAGAAACACAAAAGAACTGTCAATCTCCCTCGGCCTGGGGCTCCATGCAAGATCTCACCTCGTGGAGTTGCAATGATCATGAGAACGGTGAGGAATCAGCCCAGAACTACACGGGAGGATCTTGTCAATGATCTCAAGGCAGCTGGGACCATAGTCACCAAGAAAACAGTTGGTAACACACTACGCCGTGAAGGACTGAAATCCTGCAGCGCCCGCAAGGTCCCCCTGCTCAAGAAAGCACATATACATGCCCGTCTGAAGTTTGCCAATGAACATCTGAATGATTCAGAGGACAACTGGGTGAAAGTGTTGTGGTCAGATGAGACCAAAATGGAGCTCTTTGGCATCAACTCAACTCGCCGTGTTTGGAGGAGGAGGAATGCTGCCTATGACCCCAAGAACACCATCCCCACCGTCAAACATGGAGGTGGAAACATTATGCTTTGGGGGTGTTTTTCTGCTAAGGGGACAGGACAACTTCACCGCATCAAAGGGACGATGGACGGGGCCATGTACCGTCAAATCTTGGGTGAGAACCTCCTTCCCTCAGCCAGGGCATTGAAAATGGGTCGTGGATGGGTATTCCAGCATGACAATGACCCAAAACACACGGCCAAGGCAACAAAGGAGTGGCTCAAGAAGAAGCACATTAAGGTCCTGGAGTGGCCTAGCCAGTCTCCAGACCTTAATCCCATAGAAAATCTGTGGAGGGAGCTGAAGGTTCGAGTTGCCAAACGTCAGCCTCGAAACCTTAATGACTTGGAGAAGATCTGCAAAGAGGAGTGGGACAAAATCCCTCCTGAGATGTGTGCAAACCTGGTGGCCAACTACAAGAAACGTCTGACCTCTGTGATTGCCAACAAGGGTTTTGCCACCAAGTACTAAGTCATGTTTTGCAGAGGGGTCAAATACTTATTTCCCTCATTAAAATGCAAATCAATTTATAACATTTTTGACATGCGTTTTTCTGGATTTTGTTGTTGTTATTCTGTCTCTCACTGTACAAAATCAGCAGGGGATCAAATCCTTTTTCCCTCACTGTAAGTTATTATCATGAATAAACCATTAAACAAAGTTTATTTGTTTAATAATTATATCCAATGGCATTAAACTAATACATTTGAAGATTCTGGTATATTCTCCTTTGCCAGAAGTAAATATTCCTAGAGGTCTTGCATATATGCCCAGATAAATGGAAATGCTTTGAGTTTCCATATTTCCATATTAGAGTGACATTGCATGAGGAGTGCTTAAGTTCTCTCCATACCCAGGGATGTCTACTAAAGCCAATAAGATAAGGAACAAAACTTGTACTTCATAGGGTAATATCAGTCTGAGTCAGCACTATGAACAGACAAAATTATTTTTCCCAACAGCTCATATATAATCTCTGCATCCCTTGACCTTTTCTGAATATTAATACGATATATGAAACTTTATGAACACATGCTAACATTTAAATCTTAAGGAATATATTAAAATGATATTAAAGAATAATTGAACATAATGCATATGTAGTTCAGTCCAACCACGTGGAGACGAGGAATTATATAAAGGCTGGCAGGCGTTTATTAATACACGCTCTCACACTGCATCCTACACGCACACCAGTGTAGGTGTACTCTATTCTCCGTCCTTCACTTGGACCTGTGATAACTATATATGTCAGGATCTCTTCGGCTACCCCGAGGCTCTCTCACCCATCTGCCCAGGGCGGGGGATCAGCCAACACCGCCCGGCGATGAGGAGAGAGACCTCTTCCAGCCGATCCTTACCCTGGCGCCCCACGACGACCACGTGTCTCTCACGTGGCCCCCCTTAAGAACCCTCTAGGTAACTCCTCCCCCTTAGCTCAGCCCTGCCACTTTCTGGAATGTGCTTTCCGAACGTCCCCCTACGTGGCCCGTGATGCTACGTCATCCTTGGCCTCGCATAGCTGTCCAGCCACTTGGCCTTCCTTCCGCTCATCCCTTATTAGCTACTCACAGTACTCCTCTACACATGTGTAGTGGCATCAGGGGATGCCACTGCATGCCACGTAAGACCGGCCTGTGTGTGAAGCAGGGGACACGCTGCTTACACCACCCACAGCACGGCAGTTGTGTGACATTGCACTCCGTGTGCAGGGCCGGCCCTGAAGGCTAGGGGCGAGAGCGTCTGGAGCGGCGCAGGGGTGACAGGGGGCCATAGCACTCCGGATGAACCTGGAGGGCTAGTGGCCGAAGGTACAGAGGGTGGGGCTCCCAAAGAGGGGGCTGGGGGACCCCGGGACTGGTTCGAGATGCCTCGGGAAGGTTCGAGAAGGGAGGCGTGCCTAGGAGCGGAGGAAGCCCCGGGACCGATTGTATAAGCCAGACCCCTGAACGGGTCCGCTAGTTGTTGCTCACCTGAAGACATGAAGACGTCCTCCTGAAGAAGAAGCTGAAGACAAGACCCGGACTCGAGTCGGGGTTCTGGCTTTAAAGCCTTCCCCAGTTGTGTTAGGGCTAGTTAGCCCGGAGGGATTACCTCCCTAGGATATCTGGTGGAAGGGGCAGTTACCCCTTTGTGTTAGGGTACATTGTTGTAATAAACGTGTTGCCTCCAGAGCCGCCTCGCTCACCATTTATACCCACGACACATGCATAAATATATCTGCCAACCTTCGGGGCATAGTCACTCAACATTTTTTTTATCCGAATGTACAAAAATATTAAGGGAATTAATAAATGAAGGATTTTTTTCGTCTCATAGATACAATGAATAAAGGAAAATATATAAAATAAAATACTGCATCCTAACCCCAGCCCAATAACCACATTATTACTATTAAATACCTTAATACAATATTAACTTAAAATCATTTTCAAAAACAATTGTATTTCCATTTTCACAATAATACAAGGGGCCTCAGAATGTCAATGTCTATTACCGTGCAACTATGCATTTACTCAAAATGGCTGGCATATATATCAAAATGTATATTTTTTTTATAGAAATTGGGTCAAATCGTTTTTATATTTTTTTTATAAAACCCTATGATTAGCTTTGAAAATCAGTGTGAGGTAAAAAAAATGGTTAAAGATTGGCAGCCGACCACTTAACTTGGTAGGCTTGGCAAGTATGCATACCAATTTATCAGCAAGCTGCTGTTTCCATTTAAAGGTCCACACACAATCATGTCATCTGCAGTCATAACTATAATATAAATAAGTGGTGCATGAATTCACCATATGTTATCAATCCTTTCATTGAAAGACTACCGAACATGGCCATTGACACATGCATTCAGAAAGTATAATTCATATGTACTGCCAATATGATCATACATTAAATAAATTACGTCGTTTGATAATGAAAGTGCAAAAGGTGTGTGTGTGTATGCATGTAAGTACAGGTATGACGTTACAATGAAATAGTATGTATGCACATGAACAGTATTCAGTGTCTCACCAGCAGTCAGCGTTGCTTCAACCCATGCTGATAAACTGCAAAATGTTATGGGCAAGGACCCTCTGCGTTAGATATGGATCCTAATACAAAACATTTTTTTTTTATTTCGCGTCATTCTTCAAACCAGTCAATAGTTTGCTATTATTAAATTAATGCTGTTGAAAAAAATCACTCCCAGAAGGCGGTGTCGCTGATGGGATGTGAATTTGTAATGTGAAGAGACATATATTATTGTATTCTTAGGTTTTTTCGGTAAAGTCACGTAGGTAAAAAATTAAAATTAAAAGTAATAAAAGTAAAATAAAAATAAAATAAAAATCACGACGTTTCGGAGGCAACACAAGATTCCGTCTTCAGGTGGAACTGTCACAGCACGATTGCTGTTACTTGAAACGGTTCCACCTGAAGAGACAAACAGACAAACCTAGAAATATATTATTGTGTCTGCTTATTTTGTTACATATATTCTCCAAAATAACTCTAATGATTGTTTTATGTTCTGTTTTATATCGTTTTACACTGAACTAGAAAATATGTATAATACAGTAAATGGTTTCTGCCTATAAAAAATCGCAGTTCACCAGCATTAGTTTCAGCAAGCGTGACTGCTGATGAGACATTCAATCTCCAAATTGGTCCAGAGTTTGCTTGTTTAAAACCAATGCTGCTACAAAAAAAGAACTCCCATGTGACAGGTGTATGTGTATATATATTTTTATTAATCTGGATCGAAAAATGCGTGAATGAGCCATGCAGTTTTTTTTATACGTGACTTCTGAATTGAACCCTTCTACTCGATAATAAGATAATTTGATGGTGCACACATGCAATGGATTCCACGCACAAATACGGTACTCACCTCGTGGACGCAATATATTTTTGATGGAATAAAATATTTCTCATTATTCATTATCTGCTTTGCCAGTGGATTATTTGTGTGTTCATAATTTATTTTAGCTTTTTTTTTGCTGTGTTATCTTGTCTGGCACTGTACATATTGGGTTTATTTGATTTTTACAAAAATGGATTAAGTTTTTGAATATTGTTCACGATGGAAACGGTTCCAGTAATCGTGTTTCTTTTCGGTTAAGGTTAGTATTCATCATAGCAGTCTTAATCCCATTGCAACATTCTTCTTATTCTTCTTGGCACTGAACTCTTTAGCTTTCATTTTGCAAAGTAGACTGATAGGAAATATCTAATCAGTTCTTCCATTACATTTGTGCTGAATCACACTTTTTTTGCAGTCACAGGGCCAGATGTGCTGATGATACAAGGTTGAGACCACGAGTAAAGGGATTCGTTCGCCTCTTTTAAATCACATTTCACGTGCATTTGGGATTATCCACTTGAAAAATGAAATTTAGAAAGTACTTTTTAGCCGTACAATTATGTAAAATCATGATCATATTAATGTAATCCCATTACAAGTAAATAATTACACACAATTACTGCAATTACTCTTGTTTCTCATCATAACAGTGTGGGATGCTGAACGTGTTGTCTAATCTTTACAAATGGTTTGTGGTCCCCTTACAGAATTGTAAAAAGTGTGATGAACTGTGGCTGTAATGTGCGATAAAGAGTATCTAGAGTGCAATTCTATCGTGTACCACTGCACTGTTTTATATATATATATGTAATATGGAGGATGAATAGTGAATGGTGTAATGTAACTGGAAATTCTGAGATTAAATGTGACAAGCACAATGATCCAAATCAACTATATATTTCTACTCCCAATACAAACCAAGAAAGAAACCCCTTTTTTACGACGTCTTCTAACAACTTAAATAATAATCATCGTCGTTATCTCAAGATATCATAAAAGATCCGTTCATATACCTCATCACCACCTCCAGAATATTACCACTGCATTTTTGATGACACCAACCAACATCATCTGCAGTACTCGTGTACTTGTCCATAATTTAATCGAGGAGCATTTCACATATGAATTGTGCCATTCATCACTGGATTTCAAAGCGGCAAAACCGTCGATGCCAAAACAGACATTCTCACCTTAGAACCACGGATCAGTTTGTTTGTGGAAAGTGAGCAGACTAAATGGAAGCTGACAAGAGTAAATTATGGGCTCTTTGTGAGTGATGGACCATCATGTGCATGAGTTGCAGCCAAAGCTGAGCTTAATGGGAGGGAGGGAGGGAGCAAGCTTGCTGTGCTTCATCATTATTGAGATAAAGGAGGACCAATGTGTGGGATCATAAGATAAGCTCCGGAAAAATGGAAAAATAAAAATGGCATGTCACAAGGTTAGCCTGAAAGGAGTGGAACACCGCGAGGAATATGAACGTGTGCAGCAAAAGGCATTTTGATTGTTGTCAAGGCTAAAATAAACAGCATTCAGCGATTTTTTTTTTTAAAGTGTGCATCTCATACGGTTCTTTCAAAGTAGATATATTTTTTAATGGTTTCAAATAAATTATTCAGTGCAACTGCTAGAAGCAAAAGTTTCCACGTATAGTTTGCATTATATGTTGCATATTTTACAAACTTTGTAGATACTGCATATATTGTGAATATATTCATTATGACGCATATATATTTGTCATATTAATAATGATCTGACAACATATAAGATGTGTAATTATCTCGGAAATGAAATTCTGGATCAGCCAGATATTTATAAATTGGCGTTTAATGGTATTGCAGTTGGGGTGCTGGGGTTAACACTCATTTGTTTCATTGAAAAATACCATAAAGGTCGTCAATATCCATAAAGTAGTCAGCATCTCTATGTATCAAAATATCAAATCTGGCAAGTACAAACACCACTGTTCTTCTCGACCAGGATTCCATCTTTTGAGAGACAAAGACCACTTTCTAGAGGAACCTCATTTTAAATCTATAAATCCATAATGCGTGATACGCACAACCTAGCGTCCCTCAATTGCGAACTCAATGGCAAATGTTGAGCTTACTCGACTTTCCAGTTTGCACACTTGTAATAACGCAGAAAGACCGCACGGTATTTGCATGCGGTTCAACGTATTGACGCATGAGCAACGTGTGCGATTAATATCTGTTTTTGGGTCAGGACGGTCTCACCATGAGGGGAGACTTGTCTGACTTGCCACATCACCTTGGAACAAAAATGTGTTGCTGTTCAATAGGCTATAGTGGGCAGGTTATAACCAATGGGGTAGGAATATAGCAGTAGGAGCTCTCATGCAATACCACTATAAACCTTGGGGTATAACCAGCACATATGTCGACAGAGATTGGTTTATATGAAGTATACACAGAACGGTATAATAAAATTCATGTTTAATGTGCAACAACAGGCTGGCCATTTTATCAACGTGAAATGTCGCTCCCTATGGTGATTTTACATAAACGTAGTGTATCTCTAGCACTCAACGTGCTGAAATCCATACTCCCAGTGTAATTGCAGGCGCCTCAGCTACAGCGGCATATGTGCATTTATATGTTGAATAGTATACTGTGCTTATGTTCTGGCAAACTTGTGTTCGTTTTAATTTGTAGATCCAAAGTATACCATATGTATTATTGTAGGGATGTATGTTACAGTGCATGTTAAATATCTTCCGAATCATCATTTCACTACCGATGTTTTTTGTACATTGAAATACATTTGTGAGATGAGTGTATACGTACTCAATTTGTAGATGCAAGGCATACCAATTATCGCTTGTTTTTGTAGTTTGGCATAGAACAGGTGAGCAGCCAGTGCGACTGCTTACATAATTGTTTTTCTTCAGTGCTGACCATGATTACATCTGATGTGACTCAAGCTATTAACGATGACAATGCAGAGCTTACGAAACATGCTCGACACTCAGACTCCATTGCTATGTACTTCGTAAAATTGTCATTTTGTCAGGAATGCGTTAGGTTTTTCAATGTACCATAATAAGAGATTGTGCTTTCACATTGTCCCAGTGAATGAATTTAGCCATATATTTCCTAGCAGTAAAACATACTTGAAAATGTATGCATTTGACATTTCGATGTGAAAATTAATTCATCATGTGGACTGTAATGGGAATTTTTTTTATGAGATGTCACCGTGCAGACTAAAAAGTCTCCTGGAAGCTGCGTATCTACAGATGGTTTTATGTTGTATACGAGTAATGGTGATTGAAAATGATCTTTGTGGGTCAAAGTACGTCTTATGAGCACGCTCTTTAAACGAAAGACAAAGTAAGCTGAGTAATTCTCTATGACGATTTTCAAAATGTTAGCTTGATAATAGTGAATTCATATGATGTTTTTTTGTAGCAATTTTCACAAAGCAAACGAGCGTGGTGTTTTAAACGCTGTGGCAAAACACAAGCTAACAGGAATTCATAGTGATATAGATGCCACATTTGCTAAAAGTTAGTTTCTTGAATAATGCAAATTGCATTATAGCATGCTTGTATACAGCATAAACCTGTAGGCATAGAAAATACAATGCTGCCACACCTATAACTCGTCACATATAGAAAGGGTTAATGTCTCATTTTTCAACAGTGAATGGGAATACAGCAATGAAGGAAGCATATAAAAATGCATTATACAGGTTTTCATAAATAATAAGAATGTTGTACATAGATATAATATAATTCGATTAATATGTTTAAATCTAACTGCATCTGAAGACGCTGTACAGAAACAGTGGACATGTTTCTTTAACAAAAAACAGCCAGTCAGTGAGAGGCAGAGAAAAAAGTCAGGTCTTTACCGGAGCCATGGCAGGAGGTTTATGCATGTTGAACTTCTTCCACGCCGTACATAGCCAACCACACTAAATGGATAGATGGCTGAGGGCATCGATCTAGTTTGCAACTTAAGTAGTTGCCCTCATAGTTTGCAACTTAAGTAGTTGCAAACTATGAGGGCAGCAGGAGAAAAATAGTGACCTCCCTCACAGAGAATGTTGAATGTTGTTCTTCGATAGAAACCCTTAGTTGTGGGAGTACAGAGCGCACAGAGGGGAATAGAGTGAGATTAGAGGACAGAGTTTAGCAATGGTGAGTTCACAGTGGATCCTGAAAATGTTGAAATGTATCCAAGAATGGATTGGAAGCCAGTGGAGAGGCATAGGACATACGGGTTCAAGTGAATGGTTGGCAGCACCATTTTGGTTCATCTGCGATTTAGAGAAAATGGGTTTAGGGAAAACCTAGACGAGGGTCGAGTAGAGCTCAAAAGGTGTGGGCCAAGTGAGTGTCTGTGAGACAGAGCATGTCAGTGGTGGCATCCTGAAAGAGATTGATGACAATAATTGACTTTGCAGACATTGAGCAGGGTGATATGACTATCATGCGGCTTGAGTATGTGTGGAGAAGGCCTTTCGGTGAGGAGGCAGTTTAAACAGGCGGAGAGATTCTGAAGCTTCCTTGTGATCATGGTTGATAGTGGATCGGACGATTAGGGTAGTGAACGTTTTTTTGTTCACAGGGCAAAGTAGGTGCAAGTGTGTCATGGCATAGATGTGTGGTAGGGGTGGGAGTGACATTGTTGGGAGTGTCGAGAGGTGTTGACATGGTAGTTTATTATGGGTTCGGCGTATTGGATGGTGTTTCCGTGGTAGTTCGTGTGTTGTGGGGTGAGATCACTGGGTGGTGTTGCCATGGTGGGGTGTTGTGTGGTGTGCGGTTGGAGTACAGTACTGGGATATGTTGGCATGGTTGGTCGATAATGTGAAGTTACATTTAGAGATTACTAAAAGGTTACTAAAGAGGACTTGCAGTGTTGTTTGGCTGGGTGGCGGTGGCCACACACGGCTGTAATCCAGCACTGTAGAGGTGAGCGTTGGTGGATCGGACAAATTACAACAATTTTGTGAAATTCCGGTGGGCATCGAGGTGCAATATCCTGGCTTGCCAGCAGAACGCAGTACAGCAAAGTGTGGACTGATATCTGTCCCCTTGCATATGCGTGGGCGCACTAGTTTCCCTCTAAATTTATAAGACATTAACTCATTGGCTGAAAACATCTTTCTACATGAAGAATTGCAGAGCAATTGTTGGCGCTGGCTCGCTGACTGGTAGCCTTCCAGCTTGCCTGCGGTTCCCGATCATTTGTGAGATGCAATTGGCATGAATTATGCTCTATTAGACTAATGATTCGATGTTTTTGTTTAGTTTGTAGTCGAGGCAAATTTACAAAAGCATAACCACGTAATATGTTTTAAGTGAGGCTGCATAAAATGAACACAGAAAAATTAAGTGACATTCCTCTTCGTAATAGAGCTAAAATGAATATATACTATATACTTTCAGTACATATGCAATCATTAATCAACATTTAGAGTTGATGCCCTTATTGGCAGTGCAAATACACTCAAAACATAGTCAATCAACAATTTGTTTTAAATGACCTGTACATGTATCTCACTAATCAGAATATACATTCATACTGGAGGAATCCGATGAGTTCTAAAGATATTTTTCACAAGATGCCCAGTAGTTTTCAGATGTCCAGTCGACAACTGAGCAATGTGCAAAATTACAGTCAATCTTGTATATCTGCACGTCTTCCCCTTCTCTATTCAACCACACAAAAAACATGAGAAGTGGGTTTTAATGCGTGCAGACAATTCAGTCGTGCTGCAGGCTCACCAGAAGAAGCCTATTAACCTCTTCTGTCATCCTGTTACTTTCCCTGACGGTAGGCATCAGGGTTTTAAGTGTGACCGTTATATATTCGGTACTATACCATTTCATTTTAATCAGCCATGCTCACCCCACAGCCAGATAAAGGTCTCTCCACTGTGGCAC
>NW_024705016.1:21628-85926 GCF_018977255.1 Callorhinchus milii
TGAGCGAACAGCTTAGCGTAGTTAGTCGAGTACATGTACCATCTTACCCTAGTGGTGTGGAACGGAGCCACACGCCCATAGATCAGAACTCTCACCCACCAAAGGGCCAAGTGTGGGAAGCGTGAGTAGTGTCTCCCCGGGTCAGTCCGTCACGGCTCTATTTGAAGACAACAATTTTCGAGCCGTCGTACAGCACCTAAAGTGCCAGTCTCATTAATCCGGAATCATGCCCGCCAATCAAGTACATAGCTCCCGTAGCCTGCGCCCGAAAGCCCGTTGTCTGTTTGAGGCTGACAATTCGACCTGGAACAATAGCGGGTAACGTTATTTATCAGGGCTAAGAATCGCTGCACGGCGTGTGGTGATATTCTGACATCCCGATACGATAGGAACACTGAGAAAGGGAACAGGTACTTTTAACTAACGCTATGAAACCCGTTCTGCAGCAACTACTAACCCTTTGGACTCGAGGACTTCCGAGAGAACCGATAAGGTGTTACGCACCGGCTACGTTTTAGTGGCACAAGTTAGCGAAGGCCCAGATATCTGCCCGAGAAGGACGGATCACATAAAACGGATAATCACAGTCGCATCGGACTAGTGGGTCTCGTGAGGTAAATGACATGCGTCGCAAGTGTACGGGCTCACCGAATAGCCGCAATGGTGTCTTTAACTTTCCAGCTTCCATACATAGCTATTGTACGCGACGTGGTTGGGCCCAGACTTATTACTAAGACTCACTGGAGTCCGGAACATGCATGTCGGGATCTCAATACAACCACCGAATCCGGACAGCAGTTGTGGGGGATACGATTGAAGCGATTATTAGAGAACGCTTGTTGTGTGGAGCTGTAAGATTCGCCGTAGTACGAAGGTTGGCGACGGTTAAGAACCACCTCGGACTAGTTAACTGTTGTACGGCAATAACTATGTAACTGCTGCCCCCTATTTCATGGTTGATGATTATAATAGTGTACAAACAAGAATCTTCATAGGCGCATCTTGCATTGACGCTTATCTGTTGCATTCAAAATTCGGTCCGGTCCAGGGAGAATAAAAGCGAGTCATTTGCGAACCTCACGTTGGATGGTCGCAGACTGCGGTTCCCCTACCTCCTCCCTCCATAAATTATGGTGGCGCAGATGGCAGCGCGAGAGGACGATAGAGTCGACGATGGGGCCAAACGCAACTCTCTCTAAGGTTACAAACCGCGATGGGGCGGACGAATAATGCGGTTAGCAACCAGTGCTGACGAGTGGCTAACCGCGGAGCCTATCCAACGTACCGATCACCGACGGCTATTAGGCACCGCAATTATATTCTACATCTTGCGAGGCCTTAGGCGTTAGGGAGTCTCATCTCTTTAATGCCGATACGCAAGGTACACTTCTTGAAGGCGTTCACTGCGCTTGAATTAGTCATACCCCCAACATTTATTCGCGAGCCTTTCCCCCCGGCAAGTGGCCCTTGGGATCGGTTCTGCAGTACGACTGACCTAGCCTGGTCGTAAGGCGCCCCGCCGTCAAAATCCAATACAGAAGACCATTCGCCCCCTCACGTGCGGCTAGATCTTTGAATCTTGCGAACGCGTGCCACTCTACCGTGATTTCTCCAAGTCCGAATCGTTTTACCATTTGACTCTCTAATCATTAGGCAAAACACGGTTGGTCAGTGGTAGTCGGTACCCCCCAGATTGCCCTACGGACCGTTGTTCGGTTCACGTATTGCCAATTGCATTTATGTGGTTCCCCGATTGCGCCTGGCCCGTCCTTGAGATTGATGACAGTTACCTCTAGCGATACCGTTAGGATGTGTCAAGCGTTACAAGTGCCATCAGACTTGCGCAGAAAGCTGCGGAAACTTATTAAAGATTGTAGACGTTGCGGGGTCACCCGGAGAGGCTCTATACGCAGGTTGTTCAGGATGGGTGCGATTCCGACACCCAGTTTGGGTCACCCTGGCACAGTGCGTAGACCTCCCCGCAGGGATCTCTAGACAATTGACGTTGAATGGTCTCAACTCACCATCCGAAGACACGACAGTTGAGCGATTGGAGCCAAGAGTCGAATTCCAAAGTATAATGTTAGTTACCGTTCACGCTGGAGAGTACCTTGGTTTAGTCATAATAACGCACTGGGCTGCACACCGCTTCTGGCAAGGGTCTTTTCATCTATAAACCAGGAGGGCTCGAAGCGAACTTGGTTCAGCTTTATGCATCCAGGCCGTCTGGGGGGTACTGAATTCATCAGAGCGTCGCTGGAGAGGTCAGCGGTGTTTCGGCTGACCACAAGATGCCTTTCTGGTAAGTACAGATGTCCCTTTGTCTCTATATGGTCCCACTACCTCTTGTGGAGCACATGAGCTAACATAGTCGCTGGCGAGGCATGCAGTGGCAAGGCATCACACAACTTATATTATCTTCTCTGACAATGGCCACGATATATCCTGCAAGCAGTCGCTATCGTTGCAATACGTAAAATATCGGGTAATGAGAAGAATGGCCTCTGTCCAACATGAACCCCAATTTCTAGGTTGTACCCTGTGAAGTAAGAGTGCGACACCCGGTCTAACAGTACGGATGGGACGTGAGTGACCCGTTTATTTATGGTCGAGAGTCTAGTCGTGCTTCACCGTAGGAGGTCACTGCGAAGTGGGGATTGTATCCCCAAGATACCCCACGAAAAGGGAGTAGGTATCCGGCTCGGGTTACCAGGATGAGGCGACTTCTGATATCAGTGACGGTGATAGATTACGGATTATTGACAGTTGCTATAGAATCTCTCGAAAAATGATTAAGTACCGTCACATCGGTGATTACTCTTGCGGACTGATTAATAGTGAATAACCTCTACCACCTGCTAAATTAAAAGCTTACCCGTGCACGCAGTCCACTTTTTACCTTCCACCGAATAGCTACACACGAGAATAATTTACCTCAGATGGGCCAATTGGGAAATAGAAATAGGCAACGTTCATTACCATGTCAACCTCACCGGCGGCCAACAACACCAAATGAAACGGTCAAAGAAATTCTCTTGTCAGACTGAGTGCATGCTGTCCGACCGGAGAAACTTCGTTGGGCAACGGCGATTAACGGGCCATCTTGGACCCTAGAAACGAAACAAAAGGCGTGACTTTCTTCTAACACAAGACATAGAAAATGTGAGCTAGTATTGTCAGTCACTACCTCCCAAAGTAACCTAAAGAAAGTTTGATATCGCATGTGAAGCTGTTATTAGCCAAGCTTAATTTTCAACTTTTAATCGAAATGACCACGGAACGAGTTCGCGCTGGATCGGGGTCGCTGGTGGCGGCTGATCCCCGTGGTTGGGTGTACAGGGAGTATAGTATGCGTCGAGAGGGTGGAACGCATCTGTATAATGCGTATGAGGGGAGTTTTACCTTACATACAACGCATTTGATTAGAATGCAATATGGGTCAAGGGTCAAATCTGCTAAACTGATTGCGCCCAGTTTGAGGCTAGGCAAAGAGTGCAGCTCGCGGCCGGACCTTAGGTGGGTCGGCAGAGTCTAGAATATGTTAAGTGCTTCTTGTGGCAACGTTGATGTTTTCTCTACGGGTATAAATTTTAAGGAGGACGTAACGGAACACTACATACTTCCACGGCTCCCTCTCTAGCCCCATCGCGGTGATGTCAAGGTTCTATCATTTGCCAGTAGGTCTGTGAGAGCGTGTCCATAGGTACATCAATGACCCTTCTATGGTCTGGTGGACCTAGAGGCACAGCTGCATAACAGAAGGGAACCACAAGTTGGGGCCCGGCGATTCCTAAGGTAGAATTGACTGATCCGGTTGAATGCGACAGCATACCGAATGATCCTCTTACCTTATGCCCCCGCTAGTGAGGTAGTCTTGTAGTTCTTTCAACCCGAAACAGGTACCGTGGCACTAGATGACATTTGATTATATGGGCGTTTGATCTCCGCCACATTCTGGTACTAAGCGCCGAGTCGGAATCGAAAGTACTGGCTGGCACCCGATCTACTCGTGTACTATTCTGTCGCAGTGCAGTAACTCTGTGCTATTCGGGCAAACATACGCACGAAGAACTCTATGAGAACATGGCTTGAAGGATTATGATGCGTGCCGCGGATCCGGATGTTGCGGCTTCCTGCCTGTGTTTTAACAAGCGTTTCAACCCAGCGTGTGACTTTGACTGAGCCCATCAATAGGTCCCGTAGGATGTCGGCAGCTGCTCAATTCCAAGCAAGATGTAGGATAACATTCTGAGCCCCTGTTGGCTGATGCGAAAAATATCAGTATGGACTAAATTAGGAAGCCGGCACTTATTATAATCTGGTATGATGTGGACGTTAGCGTCAACGTGCGTACGTTGCAGGAGGACCAGACGTGCTTAGTATGCCCCAAGTCCTGCCTGTATTTTGGCAAGCTTATTGTTTATGGTTGTTTATTACTGGCCTCTCACGCTACTATACCGCCTCAACGTAGGTGGAAAATTTATCTGCTTCGTCAGCATCGTATCCATGACTACATTTTCAGACGAGGCTCTGCCGTGATCTATAATATCAAACATCCTGTATTGGAGGCTTTCGAGGTTTTCCCCTCCGAACCCACTATGTGCGGGGCTTCGTATCGCGGGTTCCACGATTTGAAAGAGCAGGGGATCGGAGCCGGTATCCTCATAACAGACGCCCCATATTGTATTGTCAACTCCCCCATGGTCCAGAAATTCGAACTCAGTGCGACTGCTGACGGTTCTAGCTACACGACGGTTTGGAGACTCGTTCGGGTGTCCAGTCAACTTCAAGATTAAACCATTGATGACCGTTGGCGGGCGCGAACTCCAATTAACCCATTCGCAGGACAGCGAGTGAGCAAGCTCCGTTTCTGGAGCACGATCTCCTGTGGAAACGACAGATAGCACCACATCCTCCGGCGACTCCTGTAAGTGGGACCTGCGTATACTACAAAGGCAGACCGTCCTAATCTAAGATACCGCTCGACATATACGGCCTAAGTTCGCGGATCATTCACTAGTCAGGCTGCGGATGTCGAGTGAGACTGAGCAAAGTCGCATAGGCTTTATCGCGATAGCATCATCCAGAAAACAAAGGTATAGCTACCACGTGCCCAGCAGTCAATGCCGCGGAATATATGCAAAGCTCGGAAAGTGCAAGCAAAGTCCTTGTCAAGCTGACCCCAAGCCACGAAAATAGCTAAATACATCCTAGCCATGCACTGATGCGCTGTACGACTCTTAGCGAGGATTATTAAGGTTCAGTCGCATGCAAATTCCATGAATAGAGGTATGGCAACCACAATTCGTGGATGCTTCGGCTTCTATAATAGCCTTCTGGTTGACTGTCGTAGCGAACCAGTGTTACACGACCTCGCAATCTCCACGGACATGGTATGGTGGACCGTGCATAAAAGAAGGTGGGATATTACTGACCGATCTCGCCACAATGGAAATGTGAGAAAGTTCGACAGAGCGCTCTCTAACGTGCGGTTTCTTTAACTACCAAGTCTTCACCACGGATTATTGTAGGTCAAATTGGGTCCCTCGGCAGAGCACAACCACACGCGATAAGGAGAATAGGACATAAATCTGCCTCGAGAGTCACACCCAGTCTAGGATCTTACCTGCTAACCCTGGAAGCTTAAATCTACTGCAGACGGGGGGTTCACCTTGCACTAACCTTTAATATCCCCCTAGCGGACATGTCAAGAACAAAGATCTCGTTCCTTTACCCTGTGCTGGAAGACGAGCGTCAACACAGTCCGCTCCCGGATATACCCTGTGTACATCCTTGGCATGATGATCAAATTAAAGAAAACGCCATATTGGGGTGGCGACCCAAATCATATCTTTACGGCCCAGTCAAGTGAAGACTAATAAAAACGGCATTTCTACGCGTGAAACAAATCTTGGGTTATGATAGTACTGTTCCGTAGCCTGCCACCGCTGTATGCATTTCGCTAGTGAAGTTGTGCTGTTAGTATCATCCATCGTGGTCCGGACCCTCATTCGACTCAATGTGAACAGCCGTACTTTTCTCGGAGACCATTTAGCCATGAGTTAATCCCTGGATAATACGTTTCGCTCCTTAGAAGATAGGGTTTGATGTACTAAGTTAAGAGAGAGGGCTATTGCGCGTTTGACGGCAGGGAGCAACAATAATAAAATCAGGGAGCAAACCCGACCATGTTGGGATTCTACCCCGGTAATCCATATTCGGTTTTAATGCCACTAATAACTAAACATGTGCTAACAGGATCGTGGTAAGAAACGGTCGTGCGAATGTCCCTTTAAAGAAGGATGGATATAGTCTTAGAATCCGGGTTTCAATATCATCGGACTGCCAGCCGCCCGAAGGTTACGAGACCACATGATCCCTAGTAGACATATCACTAGCACAAGAAACTCGTTTTTCATAACTGACTGAAGCCACCTAAGAATGTAACTCTTAGTACTCCGACGCACCTTTATCCGGCTCGCCTACGCCCCGTATCGTGTGTTGACCGATAGTACCTGCTGCCTTCGATTGGCTCTATCTCTTGGCGGAATGATTCGATCCCGTATTCTTGTGGGGAGCGAAGCAGGTCAGACCCGTCATACAACGTCGGCCGCTACGAGTCCGATGATTCCCAATGAAACTACATTCGTGGTGCTGCGCGAACAAGTGGCCATCGCCGGGAATAAATTAGGTCTAGCGAAACGCTTAATCTCGACTCTGGTGTGACAATAAAAAATGTGTCTGTACTTGACAAATTTTCGGGATGTTTTAGCGAGCGAGAGGCCCGCTACTAAAAAAGTCCGTAATTTAACTCCAGTTCGGCTGCTGAATGCCTTTTCTAGCTACACCCGATCAGTAACAGGGTCCGATTCCGTACATCTGCTGGGACACTACAAGAAAGTGGACAATGGATGGCCAGCAAGCGGGCGCAGCATCAACTAAACCGCAGGATATCAATAGAGGCTCCGGTAGGTTAACCCATAAGTGGAATGGCTCACAGTAAAGGCCGATTCGAGCATGCCCATTCATTTGCGCTACGACGAGGAGGATCGAGCCCCGAGTATAATTACGATGGCTAATGATCTCCGCAATTTCCCACAATCCAGCAAACAGGGTAGAATCCAAATCAAAGACGGCCTAACAAAATAAGCACGTTGTTTCGATACGGACTTAGTCGCTACCGGTATTTCAGGTGGCGTCACGAGCAGCGAAGTCGGTAGTTGACATATTCAGTAGCCACGATGGGATCATCCTTGGACTACTACAATTCGGATTTTCGGATTATCATAACTCGAAGAAATCGATCACGCATATTTACCGAGCAGTTCGCTAACGTCCCTCGAACTGGGGTGTGTAAATATAACCCGGGTAAATCTCTACACTTACCTCATCAACGTGCTCGTTGAGTTGCGCCACGCAAAAGCGTTCTGCTCCTCGATTCTCCACTATAACCAGAGCATACTAGGGAATACCATTGAAGGTTTCGCTCACCTTGGGTCGTGTACTAGTCTTCACACGCGATTTAGTCGGGAGTCTACACAAGTAGCCGCCCGGATTCCAGGCCTCTCGAATGCGGCGCCTTAGGCCTGGGAATCTATTAGATACCAAACTCGTTAGATCGCAAGTCTAAAGTGACTTTATACACGCGGCCCTCGCGGGTGCTTCGCCCACGCTGTCAGTTGTCAGGTTCAGCATATATCACCACGATCATAAAGGTTCATAGAGATTGTGTTTACATAACTATATTGATCGATGTTCCTAAACTGGACTGCGGCGCCCTGCAATTTGAGACAGAGTTTAATCATTTGTAGAGAGGCATCTATAAGTTGCAGCGTCCCCCCACATGAATGGAGGTCCCAAATAAAGACGGTGTATGCTCACAACCACCGTGTTCAAAGGGCTGGACAAATCACAAGAGGTTATCCCAGGCCAAGTTGGCCTACGAATTAGTACCTCCTCCACTACGACAGTCAACCCAGTTAGATGCCGGTGGCCTGGCGGACTTGCGGGTGTCTGTGCTGCTATCGGGTGCCACGAAGTGTGTTACACTGGGGTCCCTGAAGCCATACGGCCTGAGGTAAGTCTCTCAACATCCGGGGACGAAACCTTAGGTAGGGAGCGATGCCAATTAAATTGAGCCGGCGTGCGCTGTTTAACACAGGACATTCGCTGGATTCTAGTTACAACTCTCACATTCCCAGCCCGGGTATTTATCCTAAAGAGACACAAGAGCACATCTGTTTAAGATGGCTCCCAGTCTAAGCCATGACTGCTAACTTTACTATTACGTACTAGCGTCAGGCTTTTTTGTACCTAGGCATATTATGAACCCCGTCGCGGAGTGAAGTGCACCAGTTCATGAACACACATTGCCCCCACGAATCGCTTTCATGAGGGTGTTCTAACAGTATGGCTCTCGCCGTTCGGAACTAGATGAAAAGCGCCCTTACTGGTATTCACCTTCTGACATACCGCTGGCTACGTCGAGGCCAAAGAGACGCTTAGAGTCCTAACCCAACGTATCAAACTTCCGACTATAGTAACAATCACGTCTGATCCTGTGAAAACGAGATCTAAGGAATGCGGATTCCACGGGAGGTTGCCATGCTAAGAATCCTATTGACGCAGGAGGCGTTTAAAATTGCTAGTGGCGCCACTCGAGGTTATGCGGGCTCGCAGAGACAATGATACATCTTACGTTGTCAGGCGTTGCCCGATAATTGAATTTCCGAGGAGTAGATAGAAGCCTTACGGATTGAAGGAAGAAGATGTCTAAATGCTACGTCTCTGTCTGAGAAGCCTGCTGGTCGCTGGCCACTCGCGAAATTATCTATTCGAAACACCATAGTACTCTAATGTGCTGACTCCATAAGTAAACAGGTCCTCCTTATAGTTTGACTTACTAAGTTACCCGCACTAGGCAACGCGGAAAAATGCCTTATTACTTTCTAGAAATTCCATATGTCCCGAAGCGCTAGACTCTTCCAGTGAATCGTTGCTAAATAATTTCAATTGAGGTATCACTGCGCCTGACTGTCAAAGGGTTCAAACAAGTTAGATCGCTGTCCCAGTAAGCGTCAGTCCCTCTCTATATCATCATATGATTATAACTCGCATCACTTGCCCTGACAAGATTAGCTACTGCTAAGAGCAATATCGATTTTTGGGCGTTGGTAGATCCTTGTATCTCGGCAACTCCAAACGGCAATGATGGGTCGTACCACCTGTCGATCGTCTTCGGCAAGCATTGGGCTACGGGTTGGATACGCGTGGCTTTAGGCAAGTATACAACGTCGTTAGCCACTGGGCCCCAAGGTAATAACATGACACACTTTGATATACGGGGTAAGACGTTCGTCCAATTGTCCGTTCCTAAGCTGAGGAGCACAAACAGATGCTGGCGTCGATCGCCAGGAGACTCCGAACTAGGTTATTATTCCCCCGTGTCAACACCTACCGATCCCGCATTTACGTAGTAAGTTCAATGGGGCACGGTGAACTAACGGGAGGGAAGGCAATGCAGCCACTCGAGAAGAAAGATGCCGCTCGGCAACCTAGATCCGAGCGCGTTTTGGCTCTTCGACGCGAATCCGAGGTGAGGATCCGAACGGTCGGCAAAATAGTAGAAGCTGCTGTCCTTAGTGCGAGCGCGCGGGGCTTAATGGCGCTAAATGGAGGTGTAAGAACATCCTCCCCCTGAGAAGCGGTATGTGGCATCTTAGATGTCCGGTAGCGTCTGGTCTCGCACTCTCACAAAAAAGGTGTAGCCCGCAGCCAATATATACTAATCTGCATCACTACACACTAAAGCTAATGCCGAGTTTTCTGCGGCTCCCCTAAGACGAACAGGAGGCGGTATCACTGCGCTCGGGAAATTGTTCGCTTGCATCTTCTCTACGTAAGGCCTAAATAGTGCGACTTAAAGGGTCGTGAGGAATCAGCTCTCCCGGAATAAAGCTGATCGATTTATGCGCCTGTAACGCATCGCATCACGCTGGGAATTTGCCCGGTCTAAACACGGGATACTACAACTGGGGTGGCACCGTCCGAACAGCACCAGCAATTGGACGTAAAGTCCTTTGCCTGCTCGTCAACTATCAATGGAGGGACAAGTACCCGCGCCTCACATCGACCTCGACACGGTAGAGCATTCCGCCAGCTTGTGTTTATCCAGAAAGTTACCTCTCTATTTGGTAGGTTCAAAGTGTCTCCAGTATTTGTCTCCGCACGAGGAACTTATACGGAACATGACATAATTTTCGTCGGCCAACTACCCAAGTATATATTACGTTTAATTATGAAGGGATTATCAACAAACGGTGAATGCTAGTGAAGACGACAGTACCGTTAGTGACCTAAGAAGAGCGGTAGAGTTTTAGGTGCTCAGATGCGCCAAACCCGTGGACTTCTGGTATACAAAGAATCGGCAGACGGCTTAGTCCTGCTGGGAGTATAGTCAGTACGGTACATGTCCGACGTCCTAGCTATGCAAAAACCAGACTTTTCGAGGTACTCACCCCTCATTCGTACCCCCGTAGGGGCCCTGGTTTACCTTAGGAATTGACTACTAATGATATGCTCGCGAATCCCGGGTGGTATTGTTTGCGATAGGATTCGGCCCACGATGAATTCATTGTGTTAAAATCAATGTGGGTCCCTCTATTGTAGATGAGAAGGGCTGGGGGGCCTCGGTGCGCAGTATGTAGTCTTGAACCATGCGAAACTGGGGAAACCAGAATTCTAATCCAACTACCGCGGCTATCTCATACCCTACCGACGATATCCGACTACCGTAGCGAGGTGTTTCCAGGCCCATCGTTACTCCCAGACAAGTCGGATTGCCAATACGTTTATAGGTGATCTATAGATGACATTGCTCGGGGAGGTGTAGTTGCTGAAAGTCTCATGAATGATACCTCGGTAGCGGGACGTATGGTACCGCTAACTGAATTCGTTCAAAGTCTCATTTTCATTAGGTCTTCCCGTATAAATCGTAGCCTCAACAGGGGGACGTCCTCTTGAGCCTGCACGCCTACCCCTATAGGTATAGGTAGTGAGAAGCCCCCGTCGCACGCATACCAATCTGTGACCGCCACGAGTCATAAAAAATGCGCGCCTCATTGGTCTATGAATATCCATCAATGCGAAAACGAGTCCGCTCCATTGCGACGCGAAAAATCGTGATTTCACTGCACAATGTAGGGGTAGGGCAGTTGTGTTAAAATACGTAGGATTGCCGTCGAAAAGCCTTAAGTGCGATTTGCCACACGCCTATCTAAATAAGAGGCTGCCAATCTTACCCGGAGCTCAAGCGCATTGTTTGAACATGGGTGTTTCCGGCGACTGTGAAGTATAGGTGGACAACGCAATCGTCGGAGGCGGCGATTGACCCTCACGCGACATTTCATAAGCTAGGCTCCGGGGATAACGAGGCTGTCGATTTAACTCTGCGATCACGCTAAGAACACGAAGATTACCCATATCGTCGAATGCCTGTTTGCGTTTTCGTCGTGATCGTCCAGTGTGTCTGTGGCCCTGCTCCTATGCAAGGCTGGAGTCGGGACCGAATACCTCGCATATCTGAGGCGGCCATTGTGCTTGTTGCGGTTTGGAAATCTCAGACTTAGTCGGTGCAGCAGATGGATCGCCTAAGTAACGACTATCCAGATTGCTTCAATGGGTAATCGGAGTCGTGGAGGACGCCATCCGGCCGCCTCTAATTTGTGCTTCTGGCACAATACGAGTTCGTGAGACCACTTGACGTGGCGCTACCTTGGATCACCCGTTTGCCGGCGGGCTGGTAGAGGGCTTGGGATTGGTTACCTTCCAGCCCCAGTAGGTGGCCCTGTCCTAGGATGGTTCAATACACGTTTCCGGAGGTATATAGGTTCGTGTAGGAATGGACGTTTGCGTCTTCGGCTGGAGGTTGAAGAGGCTAAGAGACCAGATAGAAGGACATGCGGTACATGACTACCAACTTCAGTACTATCGGCTATTACTTTACGGAAACGATCGAACTGGTGCCTTCACGACGTAGGACGGTATTCCTATCCTCAGTCACTTATGGAAGCAATCGCAGGGGTGTACGGTATAATTATCGGACTTTGTCGCATGGTGAGACTGTCCAACAAAGTCGAAGAGTCACGGCCTTCCCGACGAAGTCACTTCGTATCTGGAGTAAATGGCACAGTTATCGCGTTTTGTGCGAACGGCGAAGGTAAGCACTAACTCTTATAGGTCAGCAGAGTTGCTTACTTTCTGTTAGTGACCCTCGGTCTTGGAGCAGGACCTGAGCGACGTACGGGTACACTCGCTACAGGACTTCACTTATGCGGACAACTTCGCTCCTAAACGACATCTCGGATTCTTTATCAAGTGAAGTCGCATAGTGTAAAGGGGACGCCGACATAAAGTTTTAACTGCCGTCCGCTCTTACTAAGAAGGCAGTATATACTGCACGCGGATCCCAACTCATTCTAGGTAGCAAAGTCTAAATGTATGGATTCCTGGTATGGTCATTGACCACCGGACTTTATTGTCAATGATCGCTCTGAAATTTATAGACTCACAACCGCCATGCGTAGAGGCGTATCCGCAGTTTGATATTCCTGTTAGGCGTTTGACGAGAAGGCATTTCCTCACTGCCAAATTAATAGCGGGTTACGGTGCGACGACTCAGGGTATTCGTGACCCTCTACACAGGATACGATGACCGAAAATAGGCTCAGCCTCAAGCTCGTGAAGATATACTTGCGGATTTGATCTCGACATGTTGAATCCTAGTACACCGGGAGTACGGGATGAGTTGGGTAGAAACAACATGCGAGTGCACTGACCTGGATCAGCTCAGGCCTCTGGCGACTTACGAAGGAACCAGTAGGCATCAAAGTCATTTCGGATAAGGTATCGCCGGAACTGAACCTATATATCTCTGTCACGGCCCTTTCCAAAGGGTGGAGCTAACCGAAAAACTGCCACGCTAGTGATGAGTGAAATCATAGTGTCCAGGCATGATAGGAGAGGACGTGTATGAGGCCGAGCTAGAGCAGTACGAACGAAGCACCGTGCGGAGAGGGGCCAATCACCATATTATTGAGTTTGTCTCGTTCCCTTTCACATTGCACTTCAGCACTATGACACTATTCAACAAGTCTAACTGTCCGACCCAGATTTTGATTGGTAGGGGATTGGGCCGGGGATATGCGACTCTCAGTGTATACCCCTTGCTCCTCCGCCTATAGCTGGACTGCCCAGCCCTGGAATTATCTTTGCACTGTTAAGCGGGATGCCGTCTCAGACGCTTAGTGCAAACTGTCTGTCACGTTCAACTCGGTCAGGACGAATAGCAGCGGTCCAGTGAGGTGCGTTCTAGGGGTCATAGTACGCCAAGGATTTTTGCTCCCAGTGCCCAAGGTGTCTCATAACCTGAAGAGGTCTATTAGACAATCGGCACGTACAGCCAGGTACCCCTATAGGGGTTCGTTAACTTTATGACTACGTTCGGCCTTCTATCTTTGTGACGATTTAATCCACAGTTAAAGGGCCGTAGGTTTAAGGTGCGCTGTCGGGTACCGTATTGGTTTATATCGGCATCTTACCTATGCAAGGGTATAGCAACGGTCAACTAAATTCGACCGGTCCGTCATAATGTCCGATCCCACGGAGGTCAGTGTACGCCGAAGAGACCCTCCCCGCTAAACAAATCGTAGGTATCCGTGGATCGTGCCGGGTACACGGTACTTCAAGGGAGTATCTGAGGCGGTCCCCTCGCACGCTTCGGTCGGCCCGTCCCTATTCGTTGCGAAAGACTCCCGCTAACTCGAAATCAACCTGGAAGACCTACAGAGAGTGGTATTGTTACCCATCGTCTACTGTGTTAAAGTCATTACTCTGCACCGTAGGCATGGTCACAATCGGCACATCGTAGCGTCCTGGGGGATGAGTGTATTCCATGCGCTAGCAAGTTCTCAAGTGAACCGGAATCGCGAATAGATAATAGAGTCCGGATGCAGGGACATTCTACGATGCACATCCTTAACCCGCCTTTGCAGCGTAAGAACAGTTCTCGTTAGTCCGCATTCGTCTCTCCTACATAACACGTATGGGAACACCCAAGGACTACTTAGCAATAGAACGATTCCTAAGATCGGAATTGTTGATATAAGTAGCCTGGGTGATCACTAACGTTGCGTACAAACAATACTCCCTCAGCTAAAACTAGCGCTTAAGCCTTGGATCTGAGCAAAAACGGTGCGCACTCAGCCAATCTAGAACTATGTCTCAGACAAAGAATTAGGGTAACTGTGACGACCAAGGCCCGAGGAGGGAGCATCAATGTGGGTTCCACAACAGTTCCGCAAGGGTCCTCCCTCAGCACCCTACACACAAAAACACGGGTGGCACCTTTCGCAGTTTAAGAGGTCTTCGTCGAATGGGAGAGTATTAGCAAACTTGAAAGCTAAAGGCATTGAGGTACTGATACAATTTAGAGGGCCGTTCGGCGGACGTTCGCCCTGAAAACCTGCACTTGGCTATAATTCTCGTTTACTAAAAGTTGTGCAATGACTCCGTCGCTGTTCTATACAACTAAGAGAACGCACATACTATAAAAATGCGAAGGCCCTTCATAAATATTCGAACTCCTCGGCACGGAATCTCCTATTGCTTTATGCGCTTTAGCATCAAATAGTAAGAAAAGGAGTACGGCGCTAGAGCGAGCGTCCGCACGCTAATTCTTCTTAAGCAATTGGAAAGCGAGACGCAAATCCTGAATAAGAAGTCGGCTATACGATCAGTCTAAATCAGTCTTTCGTTCGCAGCGCTTGAAGTGAACAATATCTGACACGCTACCCAAGCCCCAGGCGCCCCAGTACGGGTAGACTACGATCCAACTTCAGATTAAGGTTGACAGCCATACCCGTGAGCGTACCAGCTCACAAATCTATGATTCAGCGGATTTTGTTTCCCACCAAATTTTGTCACTCGATTACTAACTGATGTGACTGAGTGAAACACTGCTAGATAAGTATGTTGGATATACAATTGGTTACAAATCGGATGGTGACCCTTTTCGAAGATAGTAACCTTTTAACCACAACTCCGTAGCTCAGTTACTGTCGCTAACCCGGCAGCTAAACTCACATCTTTTGAACGCTGTTGCAGTTACTCAAGGTGCAGCAGGTAAAGGCGCTGCTTGTAAACCGCGTTGTATGGGTGCATGGTGATAGTGTAATGAAATAATGTAGCACGCCTACTAGATGAGTCACGGTTGTGCCCGGGCAATCGCAGATACTCCAGCGTTCCGGGCTGATAGGTGCGCCCACGACGGCCCAACAGATACTATTTCAATCAGAAGGTCAAGACAAGGTCCGATCGAAGATTCGTGCGACAAATCACTCCCTCAGACCAGGAGACCCCGCCTTATTACCCCTTCTACTGCAGGGGTGTTAGAGAATGAGAGGGATCTCAGGATGTCCTAAGGTCCAGAGACATATGCGGCTCTTAGCATCAATCGTAATCGATCTGATGCCAGTATGGACTGTTCGATACCGAGTACAGATGAGTTATAGTAGGCGCTGTCCCCAGTAAGCCTTATATGACGGGGTTGATACGGTTATCGCGACGCCCGTACACGGGCGCTCGACCGACTTTTGGCAATGCCTGCAGTTCTATATACACCCGGACTGGTGGTTGCAGTAATTTCTGGTAGGATGGTGCCAGATAAATAGCGACCTTCCCTAAGATCTTCTAATGACAAGTGCTAGTGATACGGCACGACGTCCCACTATGTGAAGAGAGTCCTCATGAGTCGATAAGAGAGTTGAGATGATGTACCCCTTTCCCCTAACATTGTTAAACCTCAGTTTCCTTGAAAGAGCTGCAAATAACGGCGCAGCGTAATTTCGTAAGTCGGCATTACCAATGGTGACCTTAAGTCGACTCAATCCCAAAGCGGGAGACGTAACAGAACGCACTGTGCCAGTGCCCTCTTGACATGGGCTCGGCCTATTCTTGACGACATTCCCGATACCACGTAGCACAACAATCTGCCAGAAATGTGTCAACGGATAGTCCGGGATTGATTACAACGCCTCATTTTTAGCGACGAAAAGGCTAACCATCCCTAAATACTACTGGCCTCGATCTACGGACTAAAAATACGTCTGACACGCATACGTCCCGTAGCGAGGACGCCGCCAAAGCCCCACGGGCCGAGGCATGTAGAGTTCCCATTCCCGGCAGACAGACCCCGAAAGATAGACAATGACCAACCTTCGGCAGTACAAATCTCTTCCCCTCCTATGGTGAGGGTAGGAGAATTCACCCGTCGTCACGGCTCATTTGGGCCAAGTCGGTTTCCAGACTTTGACTTGGACTCTGCGTCTTCTCAGAGATTCAGAACACCCTTTCACGCATCATCTTAAAATGGTCGTTAGCAAGTGTGATCCCTTGAGGCAGGTACCATTTGCAGAGGACAGATGCGGGCGCACATTCTCAACCCTATCGACCGGTTAGCGGACGCTTGGATTCATAGTGAAGGTCCTAGGCCCGAAGAGCCATTTAGGGTTGCCAGACTCAGGACCCTTTTTTATTAATTAATCTTCATATATCATCACGGACTAACCTCCCTGGCGCCCCTTATCTGGTGCACGGGTTGTGCAACAGCGGACGAAGTTGCGTCAGGTTAAGCTGATGAGAGTGCTTCTACTTTGTCGGTGCGGAGGCTGGTCTAAATTAAGCAAACCGCACATCTGGTCTAATGTTACTCCGACGGGAGAGACATCTGTTTTGGTAGTATAACACCGAAATTCATAAAAACTCGCTTGACATCGTGAGGCAAAGTGCATAGGGTGCATCCATCCCGTCCCTTCTCGAAAGAAAGTACAAGGGAGCGCCCCTATTTCTGGTTCCGCTTGTGGGGGTCCGATCGAATAACGACAACCGACTCAAGCAGGGTGGCTGACGGAAATGCGACGCTCTGGGATTTCCGTTCATACCGTAAGACTTTTTTGATTACACCGGGTGCGCAAAAACCGACTGTTTCGTGATACATTATCTGCGGTTTGTTTTTCAAGCTGCATTCCTCAAGCCGCAAATTCTCGATTGGATTAGGGGACGGCGACTGTATACTTTCGTTCGCCAATTCTGTCGCGGTCGATGAATGCGGTCACTACGTCACTTAAGGGAGATATCGAAATGACCTGTATCTGATTAGAGTGAGGTGTGTGACCCGTTTATGTAAGCTAAGTCGCAGATCACGTCCCACGCGACCACGGACCGATCGGGTACGTATAAAAAGATACATCGCGTAATAGGTTTGGACGTTCACTTTCACTGAAGCGGGTGTACCGCTATCTTTAAACTCAGCTTTATTCGGGGTTGCAAAAACATGGGGGTGTGAATAGTGACCTATGAATGACGCCAGTTACGCCACTGGACACTGGAAGATCACTCGGGAACGTACCATTACGTTTAAATAAGGGCCTAGTGGATTCGGACTTCTGCCAAGAGCTTAATGGGAAATCTACGATGGTACGAAGCACACTGCCGGGCTCGAGTTGTGGGCTCCTCGGGGTCTAGCCACCTTGTACACAGATCTTTATCTAGTGTGGCATTGGTTATCTCACGCTTCCCGGTACCCTCAGCGTGCCCGAAATAGCGACTATCTAACTAAGTGAATTGTGTTGACCTCACGTTAGGATGACACCCCTGGCCCAGCGAGCCCTCTACTAATATTGTACGATGGTGGAGTGGCCTTCTGAGTGCCGCAGACAAAGTGACTGGCGAACACTGATAACTTAGTGGTGCTATTACTTCAATCCGACAGGTGGAAGCACTTCCGGTCCTAGCGCTGCAACTTTAACCACAGTTTAACAAGCTTTAACGGGTCCTATCCGTTAATCTCACACATAATATTTGTAGTCGATCAGTTTCCTACAGTGGATGGAACCAATACTGAATTCCTCCACAGGTAAACCTACCCAGAGATATTAGGGTAAATCTTCCCCGAACACGATAGATACGGGTCAGCTGCTCGATGATCGGCGACGGAGGTTGGGATGACGGCAGTCGCGTTCCGTGGCGTGAGGCCATCGAAAAACTCGTCGACGACCAGGTTGCACCCAGCGTCGTTTAACAGGGCCAACGCGAAAACCTCCGCTGGCGTTGGGGGGCGAGACGCACGGGAACCCAGAGAATAGAAGGGGTCTACCGGAGAGAAGCCGAATTCTCCACGTATCGGCCGAGTACTCTATAAGCCACGAGAATTCTATTCTCTGTATATTAATCCAAGCCGTTATAAACTGCGCAGTTCTGAGATATCAGGTACTCATGGACCATTGCCTGCGTTAGTTGTCCGCTCTCAGTAATTCCGTTGTACAATGTGAAGCTCGATCGATAGGGTGGCTGAGAAGTATTGAATTGCAACGTTGAGACTCGGATTACAGGACAAGGTGTACTAAAAAAGTGATCGCATTCGCGCCTTGTCAGTCTGAACAGGGTTTTGCATTGAGACGGCGTCCTGCGGCTAAAGCGCAATCATCTAACAGCAATCTAAGGGGTCCGGCGGACATATGACTAAGAGGGTAGAATCCAAATAACAGCAAAGTAATTATAGTTCAAGCGGCCTACATATTGTATAGCAGAAACAGGATCGCAAAATTTGCTCCTTGTTTGGAGGCGCTAGCAGTTCATACTGAACTGTTTCCCCATACTGTCTGAGTCACCAGGTTATCTTTAACCTGTGGTGAGGACGAGTTGTGCTGTCCCTCTTTATCCTATCATATCATAATAATGTTACATAGTGTCGTACTTCAAGAGATCTGTCAATCATGGGCTACCGCGCCGTGCCGGATTGAGGATAATCCATGTAGTTAAGGTGCTGCACGTTTATCTTTTACGCCGTGACAAATTTGGAAAAGAAATTGCTCTGAATCTTGCCATATCGTCTCTACCGACAGTTTCTCGGCTGTCACCCGATATTTTCGACTGTGTTATAACTTTCGTGAGATCAGTTTATGTGACTGTTTACCCCCACTTACTGGATCAAGTGCAAGGCATCGCCCCGTGGGACCGCCATCGTCGGTGTTTGTGGTTTCCGCGAGATTCTTAGGTGCAGCCGACTACGCCGGTACCTTTATCACTTATGATCGGCGACTGCGCCACCACATTCGCGATTTTTTAGTATAAAAGCGTTGGGCATAGGACTGTTCGAGGTGTCGCCAAACCAACTCGCTCTTGTGCTCGGCCGATTAGACAACCCCCTCCGTCGGCAAAATCTATACTCTACGATTGCATATACAGCCAAGCGCATGGATTCAGGGACTAGGATCATGCTTCCAGTGTAGGTCCTCACGATCCGGGAGATAGGACATCCTCTATACAGCGCCACAACTCGCTCGATCGAACCCCAGAAAGCGAAACTTAGGCTAAGTTAACTGAACACAAATCTAGTTCTTGAATCGTGATAATTATTCACATATTACTGAGGCGCTCCGTTTCCGTATTTAATTTTGGCTTGTACCAATTTTGTCGCTAGGTCAGCCCTACTACACACCCGTGTTATAGGGGCGATGGAGTTGATAATCTGGTTTATGGACAGGAGAATGTATACAATTTTTTGCTCGTAGCATCATGTGTACCCGCCATATAATCTCATGGGTTGACGGGAGAAACCATCTTGTCCTGAATTAGCCGGGTCATTTTATGGTGGACGAGCTCGATCTTGTACGCTGATTTGGGACCTTGAGCGTACTCACAACTTAGACTCGTGACTCCAGTGACCGGGGCACTCGCTAGGAAACGTTTATGGTAAGGTAAGGGGACACGTGTGCAATGGTTTGCGTAGTGCCAGCCAGTACTTACTAAAATTTTATATCATGGAACGCCCAGATGATTAATAAAAAGTCAGCATTATGGTTCTCGTGAGCGGGCGATCCTGACAGCCCGATGGGTGTCGGGCAAAGTTGCCAGGCTGAAGATTCTTCTCTAGGATTGACGCCAAGAAATTGGATCCTCAATACGTTCGCAATCAGCTTACACATTTATGGTACGAGTTGGATTATGCGCGAACAATCGGTTTTCTCAAGATCTATCCATTGATGTAATGGAAGGCTTTGTCGAGGTACCTCGTCTTCTATCTCTATAAGTACGATGGAGTAAGCGCCCGGATGCAGGTTTAACACTCACACTCGATTTGATCTCCGCCGTTAGTTGCCAGTCTATTAATCCGGTCAATTCTTGACTGCGGCACACGGAAATATTCGTAGGAGGTAACTTGAAGGTGAATAGAATCACGTGGACCATACTTACCATCTGCCAGGTGGGGCCGTCTATGCGACTAAGCTATTAAGCTCGCTCACGCATTATGATATTTTGCCTTTCCTGTGCGTCCGGAACCATAGCGAGCTATGTTGTTGGCTACGGTGTCCGCTAGTAGTGCTCAGAAGATCTTACACTCTAGGCACAAAGTTCGCGTATGAAGTGCAAATTCACCGTCCGACCTCGGGTAGTTTCCATAGTCTGGCTACCGTGCTCTAAACCCGTTAACTGTCATAATTAGATTAAGGGCATCCCGTATAGGTGGAGGTATAACTTGCATTGAGGGTATTCAATGATCAGCTTCGCATATCAGGCGTATTTTATGTCCTAGCAAGTACTTGAGGATATAAACTGAGGCAACATTAACAGAAGTTACACGCTAGTAGATCGGAGTACTCTCGGGTCTAATAGCAGTAGAAGATGGTCTATTCACAGCAAAATGCCTAACCTTGCGTTTTTAGGACCGCAAGGCCGGTGAAGACTTGCTGAGAGGTAGCAGGAACTGAGGGATCTGCTTGATAACGATACACATGGTAAGATTCGACATTAATCTGCTTCATGGCGCCACGTCCTTTCGAACCGCATCCAGTAACTGACTACGTTTAAGCGTGAACGCGCGATCCATTATTCTCCGGGGAACGGGTATAGCGACTTCATAGTCCCTATCACGCATAGAGTCTGTCACGGGTTTTGGCGAGCAGGCGGCAATTAGTACATTGAATATCTGGCCTAATGCGGATTCACAAGGAAACAAGCCCATTGTGATAGGGGCGCATCAGGTAGTGACATTACATAGCCGGCACAGCTTTGCGCTGAATGGAGGAGCTCCTCATTCTCCCGGGACCACAGATCGGCGAAGATTCTAATGGCATATTTTGTTCCCATGCCTCGCACTAGATTTCAGCTCATGTATGAGTGAATGATAACTATAGGCGGCAGCCACCTAAACAGCGACCTGCCTTTGAGGCCGAACCTGACCAAAATCTATCGCGTCGCCGGATCCAGTCCAGTAGTTTGCCCAAGTATGCTTCGCTCTAGGGAGATGGTTTTGGTAGTAGGGTTGAGTATGTTTTATGAATTGTTGCCGTTTTTAAAAGCATTAAGCTAGTCAAGATCTATAGTGGGCTACGGGTCTAGCCCGATCTCTGATAAGTATGTACATCGCAGGGCTTTATGACTTATATCTAGTCACAGGAAAGTCTAAGCCCATGGCTGCTTTGGCTACGCCTAAGGAGCGTCGTCGCCAGCACACATACGACTCACCCAGCCACACGGTCCCATTCTCCTGTGCACCGACCACTTCAATTTCCAATTTACGGTTCGCGTTTGGATGCTTTCATGTATCGGTATGGTGCGCAAGCCACAGTAATGACAGACTTTTACAAAATCCGGCGTCGAGTGCTCTAAGGCGTTGTGAGGAGAGATGCGGGCAGGTTGCCCGTTGCTACAATGGGAAGGTTGCAGAGACCTATACCGCGAATCTGCGAGTTTCTTGAAAGGTAACCTTTCTTCAAACCACAACTAAAGTGAGTGGGATCTCCCTAAGGACTCTGTTAATGCGGCGTGTTTCCGGATGTGCTTTTTGCGCTATGACCGCTTGCCCTTCATAAACACAATTGAGCTTACGGGGCGAGTGTAATGGTACACAGCGGGGATCCTGACGACGCAGGGGATCACCGATTTTGGTGAGCCTCATAACATTCGCCCCTGATCATACTCCTAATTGGAGAGTGAGATGCTTATAGAGCCATTAAACGCGGTATACTACTCCTGAGCATCTATATCGCGTAGCAGAAGAGGATAAAGGAGTTTAGGAGTTCGCTAGTATTCCTTAGACCGCATCGACTTTTAGGTCCCAATTGCACGTAACCGGCGCGACCCACCGCACCCGTTATAATAATATAACAGAAGAGCTTCTTCGTGAGCTCTTCGCTCGAAACGCAATCGTTAGGAGGGTAAGCGCGTAATAGGTACTGCTTACGCCTCAGGGATTCCTAGTCGCAAATGTCTCGGCCATAAACAGTAAATTCTCCCAGCCCCGGTATTTACCCCTAGCGCTCGCGAACCCGCTCAATGTCTACTATAACAACAGATCGGGCGAAGTTTACATATGGAAAAAAACTGTTTTGATATAGTACCGACTATCAGTATGTACCATGAAAGGTGCTTCTCTTAGATCATGTAGGAACAGGCTTCCTATTATAATTAGCTGAGTCACCCCTTAAGTGAAGTGGCCTTGAAGTGAGATTTACGCAGAGTCATAGCGGATGTAGTAGGTGTTACGGAACCACAGTGCTATAGCGGATCTCGTAATCCGCTTGTGAACCCAGGTTAGACAAAAGTGTGGTAGCGCTCCCGTGAATCGAGCACACTTGATATGCAATTAGAGTAAACTGTCTCCGTAACTTTTGATCACGTCGCGGTCTCTCTCATCGATTAGTTAACGTGGTATAATGTGCGATAAAAGCTTTTGTTGCACTCTCTTTCAACCGGTCGCGAAATCCAAAGATCCGTGGGCGGTAGGTGGTAACCAGCGTCTGGTAAGACTATTTGCCTATACTAACAATGTTGATATGCCCGCCGGTAGCAAAATGAACTATCATTGCGTGTAACCCAGAGCGAGGCCACTCAGTCAACGATAACCGGCCGGGGCGGCACAAATCCTTTGACTTGCACAACTTGATGGCAGGTGGCATAATCGCATGTTACCACTAGACTCGGTCGCAATAGTCTCGACGGGTAATGCTCCCCACATGGTAACCTCCTAAGGTAGAACGCATATCTGGCAAGCTACGGCTTTTTGAGAGAGGAAGGAAGGGGGCTCGAGTCTTCTAATGGTGCCCCGGGTCCCTTTGATAAGCTAAAACCTCATGAACTATTCTTCTGTGACGTAAGGGTTAAGCTCAAGCAAGACCAGAGATACCGGCGTACATTAACCTCTGATTGTTACGTCGGGGGAGCGCTCTACCATGTTTTGGCGGCTACAATGAGTCTATGATAGGGTGTGAGCGTAATGACTCGAACATAGAGCGCGCGCTTTAATTGAATACCTTTAAGGCTATAACTTCTGACTGGGAGCCGCGCCTTCAAGCACGACATGGGCAATATAACCCTAAAATCACACTTAAGTATTCGGTTGCAGATTGTCGAGTTTGTAGCTATCGGCGAGGACCTCCCCTACAAAGTAATCGTACCGTTCAGCTTTCTTTTACAATGCACTGAGCACCCACGTCACTTTGAGTCCATCGTCAGCAACTAAATCAACGCCCCTCACGGACACGAACAGGATTTTGGGAGGCCTCGGGGAATTTTCCGACACGCGGCGGGTAACCTGTAGGGCCTTTGAATATCTAACCAATACGACGGAGACCCCTGAGACCGCCGTATTATCAACATGGTCCCTGCTAGCCATGGATCTTTTGCATAAACCATTGCGACGTTACTGCGAGAACAGTGCGGATTGATGTTCATCAAACCTACAACGATCACCCTAGTAGGGGGGGGCACTATTCCTGGGACAGCACACCCCACTAAAGACTGTGGGGTAACGTGTATACTGCATAAATTCAGCCAGTTTCACTAGGCCTTATTCGAGCCGAATAGGAGGAATTTCTAGATCGCTCCGGTCGGTTTCTGCTGACCCGACGGGGATAGCTTTGATTTGGCAGAGCATAAAATGCCCCTGCAGAGTACGGCTTATTAATGATATAACCGGGTGAAATCGCCTATAGCTGGTGTGGCTCTAGGTGATGCTGATCATGAGTCAGACAATCTATACAAGAAGCAGCTCCATAGATTGGTGCTATTGAGGCGCCGTAGAGACTGTTCGATCGATAATCCTGCTCAGCGCCGACAGTGCAAGTGAAAAATATAAGAGCCTGCTGGATATTTGAGCGTAGCTGGGCACTCCGAGATCACCTCTGCAACCAGGATTAGTAGCGCACCAGACTCGCGCATCCACGCCAGATTTCATTTCTCTAAGTTAGCGGCGTACACCGAAGCGACGGATGCAATGCTTGTGAGAAACTTAGCTTGTACTAAGCGGATCTCAATTAGAGTTCGGATGCTAATATATCGGTGTTTTATTATAGAAAGCCCGAGAATAGATCCCACACCTGAACGAGGCCACTTTAGGGGCCCGCGCAGGGCGGTATTCCGCGTGCTTAGGTCTCTTCACTCCCGGATTTAAATGTCTCAGCAAACTATCTGTAGAAGTACGTGTGTTGCTCTGTGTAAATGAGACCGATACCGGTCTCATAGAGCGGCTCCGGAAAGACTTAAAGCCTGGTGGAGTTCAACACGATTCACTCCCACTGAACCCTCAACTCGACCCTGCCGCTTAGAGTGGTATGCCTGAGGTCTGTCGATTGTAGCGATACTCTATCCGCAAAGAACATGGGGAGCGCGAGCGGCAGCGACGCCTGGCGTATCAGCATAGTAACACGACACTACCGCGGCTAAAGCGAACTACGTTTAGTGGACCAGGGAGGGTGCACTTACAACCGCCCATGTCAAAGGCATACTATCAATAGTTTGGACACCCACGAAGGGGCAATTGTGTCGATTTTACCCGAGAAACGATGATATTTGATACGCGGCTAGTGGTGTTCCGGTTGCCGCACTCCTACGCCACACTGTTGGATGCGTTAGCGCGTACCTCACATACTTCAATTGCTTAACCGGACCGCGGACAGCACGGTTTTCAGAGCTGATCGATCTATCCAGCGTTCGTGCGTCCCTTCGCACCTGAGCGCTTCGACCTAGGTGACTAGGCACTTCCAGAGCCAGACGATGACGTAATTACTTGAGAGCTGCTTTTTCTGGTGCGAGTCGGCATTCAAGTGCCGAGCCTTCGATTAGCGCAAATAGAGCGGCTGGACCTTTTAAATGTAGACCTGTATATGCTCTATCACGTGACGATTAGATTCTCATAAGTCCTAAATACATCGTTGCAACTCGTCAACCAGAACTGGACGGTGTTTATTTTTCTTGAGCGCGCACTGCCAGACGTGATGGTGAGAACCTCAGCAGTTGGATAATTACGGGCACTGTAAACTGCGACAGGTTGTCCACCGAACCTCGCTTGACTCAGAGCTTATAGCTGGCTTCCACACGTCCAGTAAAAACAAATCCGTCTAGTCTTACTCGGTAGGGTTTACGAAGCCTAAAGCGACCAGGTTGGCGTCTATAACGAATTCGTAAATACACCTAACACGAAATCCCAACACTCCTACATTTGCTAGGCCGTCGCCTTGCTCATCACTACACGGGGCCGTCCGAAGGCAAGGCCTACTAAGAAGTAGGCGCGGAGTCGAACTCGAGCCTCATAGGCAATCCTGTCATTGCAGCAATACCGTCAAAGATAACGTTAGGCTCGATCATGTGGGTTATGGCGCCGCACACAAGTGTAAATTTAGACGAAGGAAGCGTGAGGCATAATCAATTGGGGAGGTGACCTGCAAAGGTAGATCAAACACCACCTCTCGCTGATGGCAGCCATGCTAGGCAAGCACGGTGACTAAATTGGCTTGAAGATAGCGGTTATCCTAAGCCGAGAACATCACGTTGTCGTGGTAATGATCCATGTACTGGTGCACCACTGGGTAGCGACGAATTCTATGAGGGCTTCAGAACCTTTTGATATAGTTGGGCAATGTCTATGGATGCCTAAGCAACTCATCCACAGTGTCATAAATTGACGGTGGAATGTGTTGAGTAGTGAAGACTTAGAGGGGTTTTTGGAGCGACACATCCGTGGCTTGAAATATCGTTTTCCCCGGTGTATTCACGATGTCACCGCTCCCGGCTCGCATTGCCATGCTTCCCTGACGTATTGCGATTATTTGTAAGCATGCCGATACCGTGACGGGACATGAGGTATGCCATAATGTTGGAACCGGAATGACAACCAAATAAATTTATATATTAATTAACATAGTCCCTATACGGGGAAACAGCACGAAACATTAGAAGCGCGGACGTTTCACTTACTTCTCAGTTATGCATAGATACGTTAGTTAGAGTCGATCACGGAATCGGTAACACACATCTTGGGGGAAATACCGAATAAGACCCTGCGATGCTTCTACGAAAATGTTCAAATAAACAAGGCCTCCTATGGTTCAATTAGTCTGCCGAGCTAGAGAGTTCTACCGCGCTTGTGAAAACATAATCGGTCCCCGCAGAGCCTTTGTTGGTTTCAAGCCTGGCTCCCGTACCCGCCTTAGATCGTATGTTCTAACAAATAGAGCCGAGAGATAACCTCCGACGAAGCAAAATATCGCCAATATGAATCATCCTAAAAAGCCCTCTTCTTCGTTAACCATACGAAGCGATTCGTTATTTGCGCATACTTACGATGATTACCACCATCTTAAATAGCATTCACGTTGGTGAGTCGGTACGTCCCATCTTGTTGCCAAATAACGAGTGTCCCTCGGGACGTACGTGCGTTCACGACGGGAAGGGAATCGCGCAACGTCCGGGGAGCTAAACTAGCACTAAGATTAACGCCGAATAGCTCCTCCAGCAATATCAAAGATTACCAGCGTTAATGAGATCGATTAGATAATGTAGCGACCGTGCGAAACAGACGATTCGGTTCGTTCGGTCGCGCAGGGGAGTACACGGAGAGGAAGTGGCTGGTATTTTTGATCGGCGCGTTCAAGACATCCGCGCTTTCACGGGGGTCTGCCGCCGCAGACCGAGTAGGCATTCAAAGACGCCCCATTCAACAAGATTGCGCGGTGCCACTCTGGCTGAATATTGGCCAGAAGAATGCCAGAGGGGCGAGTTAGACTGGTACATGGAGCTCAGAGCAAGTGCCCTAACTACATCTAACTATGAGAGGCAAGCCGCATTCACGAGATATAGAATATCCACTCAGTTGACCTTTGGCGTTTGGGGGACCTCAATGCTACGTCTGCTGCGTAAGGCGAAAGGACGTGCAACATTATCATCTAGAGGTCCTCAGTCATGACTCAGGTTGAATTTACCATCGCAGAAGCGAAAATTGAACAGGAAATCGATGGGAATGACAAACCGTAAGTTGCAAGCTTGGCATGCGATGGTCCGGGGCACCTGCGACGAACCCAATACTGTAGGCACTTACATACATCGTAGGAGTCGAGTAAACCTCACAAGCTCTACGTAGCATCTGGGTCTTTTTTTGTGGGTTCTCCACGTAGGGTGAGGAAGACGGTGTTACGCACCTCCACACTGAAAGATAGCATAGAGTATAAAAGGAGCAACCGCCGGTCCTCTCCCATTCCTATTAGAATGGAGGGTGCAAGACGCACGTGGGGTGGCACTGTGCGGCTCACAGATAGAGCACATAATGTTCGGTTACATTCATTGACCGTAAAACTAAATGGTCCGTTTGCGCGTCCAGACTCAGTCGACCTACTACCTAAATCATCTGGTCTGTACTCCTAGATGCAGGTAACATTCCAAGACGCATGTGTAGTGGGAAACGGGACGCGCGGGAAATGCAGCCTCGCTTCCGTTCGTTTGATCAAACTCCACTAGGCCCGTAGCTACCGAGGGCATACGTATTAATAATACAACCTGCCACCTGCGTCGCGTCATTTAAATATGCTCTATTACATTGAGGCTTGCCCCGCGAGTGCTACGTCTAGGTGTCTATCTTCACGCCGCTCGTTTGAGTGCCACCACTGCGCGAGCAATCAGCAGTTCACGTACGCTATGTTTAGAGTCAGGATATCGGGTTATTCCCTCGACCGCTAGCCTTGTTTTCTACGTATCGGTATTCGCTTGCGGCCCTTCTACGAACCTGCGAGTTGCCAAGCACTGGGATCAAACATAACCAACATATGCCCGCTGTACAGTAACCTGGCAAACCAAGGTGGGGTCGCATCCGCGTATGTGCCTGCAAACGACAGCCATGAGAGGACCGGATACCTGGTAAAACCGCGGGTGGCGGATGCATTCACCTCCCAAGTTTAGCACCTATGGGAATAATCTCATGAAGCGGGTATTCCCCAGACAGACAATAAAACTGGTGGACTACAGAAAACGCGCACGCGAGGAGCTTAAGTGGTTGATGATCATCCGGTTTTTTCGGTTGCGTGGTGTTCTCGACCGATAGTTGCAGCTGGGTGAGGTTACTTAGACCTTTAGAGTCACGTCACCACATTAGTGCCACGTCTGAGAAGGAAACCTACACGGCCCACGCACTTTCGCCTGCGTGCGGTGTAATAACAGTATCGCCTTTGCATTGGACCTGGACCCTCGATTCAGAGGGCATATCGGGCTGCCGTTAATTACAGTCGCGCAATAACCTAGCTCACGAGCTACGCTCGGCCGACCCTGTCCTCGGCTGTCTCTAATGGCGATCTTTTTCTAGGTAATGGCGCGGACTACCAATTCCCGCATGGTTACCATAGGCTCTGGCGGACCACAGTTGTGATACACTACTGAGCGGTCACCGTACAGTAAGCAAGTATTCACCAGGATCCACAGTACCGGGATGCGCTACGGAAGACAACGAACCAACCTTAGATTCAAGACGACTCGATGATAATGAGACACGATGCGTCCCAGTTCCACTATTCGTTAAATTAAGCCGACGTCTGAGTTGTTCCTTAAGTCAGAAGGTTCGTAGTCATACCCCGAGAATACTTAAAATTAACCCAGATCAGTACCTTACGCACCTGAATAGAGATAAGCCTGGCGCCCTTATATATTGTACATGCTAGGCAGACACATAGGAGCCGGTGTTTGGGAGATAATATATCTACGAACTTTCACCCTGAGGTTCTCAAATTATGGACGCTAAAGGTGGGTAGTCACAAACACGGGGGAAGTTGTTGCTACGCTGAGATACCTGGACAGAAATTATACCTCAAGTCTGAGAACCGATTAGTGGGTAAGCTTATTGGCTACAACTACCCTATAGCGTTTGCAGTACTGGATGGGTCGGTAACCCGAATAACGAGAAGAGAGTGTTGGCATCATAACCAGTGACTCTTACCGCCAATGAGAACGCCCGCTACTCGATGGTCAGATTTCAGCAGTTAATAGGCACCCCCATTACATTCGTTAGCCGGGGAGCGTGGTCCCCCCCAGGACCAGTCTTCGTACAGGACCACGCTTCTCCGGTCAACAGTCGACTTGTTAGAATAGAAACGAATATCTGCTTGGAGTTAGCGGTTTGGCGGGAGAAGAGTTGCTGATAACCGTCAATGGGCCCGTAGCTAAAGCGATTCATGCTACCGCACATGAGACGAAGCTAACGAGTGTGTTGCTTGACAGAGACTTCGACGGGCGATAGAATCATGTTAATGCTGATCCGAGGAGTTAAGAATCATCACAGTGAAGAAATATGTTGACGCGAGGAGTATCCGCCCACAGTGCCCCATGGCCTGGAATCTCAAAGGTTAGATGTAAAGAGGATATGACGGGGATTCCACTCCCTGGTATATTGGGGTCCGTGCCACGACTCGCTTTCCCGTTCCAGAACACTCCGGCTGGATGTCACCCATTCAGCAAGTGTCTATTCACATGGTTCCCTCGACCAGCTGACGGTTTCTATACGCTCAGTGGTTCGGAGAGCAAAGAACTTATTTTAGCAAACAACCTGGAATTGTGTAAAGGGCGCATTGCCGGTCCTGTGGCGGTTCAAGGTTAATGGTGAGAACTGTTGGGGACCGTCACCCGCAGGCCCGGTCGCTGCAGTTCTTGGTTGGCAGAATTAAATCGAAAGGTTAAATAAGATGTGAATAGTGCTCACGCCAGCTCATTGACTTCTAACTCAGCGGGGACCTCGCCAGAGAGTTCATGCCCGTCTAAATTGATGATGCGTACGATTCGGCACTGACAGCGTGGCTGGATAAGGATCTAGTGTCCCAGATAAAACATAACCGTATGTGGGTGAACATTCTGGCGGGTCTCGGAGATGGGAGGGCTAGGCCAGCCTAGGGAACGTTATATCCCCTGGGTCCACGAGCACCCACAGGCCGATGAGGCTGCGGAACCTTAGTGTACGCCTTTAATTAGCGCGACATGCCACTAGTCCCGAAGAGTCTATTCCTTTAAACTTTTAGTATGTATCTGTCTTGGATGATCCCAGCTCTTCGACCGGGCCTGGATGAAAGGTCCACAACTACTCCGACCCTTACCACGTCACACCAACTGAAGTGTACCACGATGAGGCGTGTCTAAAGGAACTTTCTATGCCCTTGTGTGTTATACGCCTAGCAATTAGGACACCTCGCTGCTGGTCAAACAGCCCTGTAGTTCTTGGGCTGGAATTAGGGAACGCCGGCATCAGGCAATGACGACCGTCGAAGGCCGCAGCACGAGGAGGTTGGAGGGAGATTGACACCTGATGCTGTAACATACAAGAGTTTGATCATACGGAAACCGAGGAGGTGCACCTGCCATGTCATCTTTGGCTTGCGACGATTCGCGAGAAGTATAAAGGGGACTCGTCTTCCCGCACAAAATGGGCGACATTATGGTGAAAATGACGCCTATATTTACGGGTCAAAATCTTATTTCTTGCGATGCCGAACTGGGTACTCCATCCGAGATTTCCAGGCGCGAGTCCTTTGTACACCCGCCTTTCGGGACTGTGAGGACTTAATCCTGATAGCTGCAGTGAAGTGGGGTTGTTCAAATATGGGCTTGGTGGCCGACACTGACCGGCGAGAAAAATCATTTTCGGCGGACTTCCGATCCCTGTAACGGTGTGGACTGGTTCATCTATATTCGGAAAACAATGCGATGACTGAGAAGCCTTTCGAGTATTTCCTCTCAAAGAATCATTTGGCCTTTGCTAGGAAAAACCAAAACACGTTTGTGGTCTTAGTCATTGATCCCTTTTTGCAATCTTGTTCTGAATGGGATTGGCAAACGATGAAAAAGGGGGTTATTTCGTGGTTAACCATGTATAGGCCGCTCTTCCACAGGTGCCACTACCGGATGGATCTATGAACACAGCATGGCGGTGGCCTGACCGAGTGGACTCTGCTGAAATTCATATGTCCTTGTTGCATCTTACACTAGGGTTCAGGCCAACGTTTATACCAGACCATCTTTGTCGTCATCCCACGGACTTATGGTACTGGATCGGGGTTCCGGTGTAGATAGCCTGGCCTTATAAACCACTACACCAGAGATATATCGACCGGGTGGTGCGCCGCCGATACACAGGTTCGTAAAAAACAGGTCACATAACGCTTATTGCTCGTTATTGGAGCAACCCGGTTTACCTAGTCCCTCTTTACAAATAGCTCTTGGGAGTTTACTTGACGCCCAGGTCGTCTGGGCGTGATAGATATCCCAGATGCTACCTCGCGACTCCTCGCCCATAGCGGCGGACTACCCGCCACCGCCTCTGTGGGCTATACGATCGCGTATCCGCACAAGCTGCTGCATAGCATCAAACGCACTTAGTCATCTAAGCCGGAGCTCGTACCGTGATGTTACTGCGATAGAGTCCGACAGCAACATGTACGTGCCTCAACCCCTTAACTTTATGACTAATCCCGGTTCGCTAGGGGTGGAACAATGCCAACAGATGTGTAAGACGGACAAAAGGGGCTGTTGAGAGTATACGAGGGGTTATGGAATCAGTTCGTGCCTTGAGGGAGCTTTCAGCAGCAAGACTTGCTATCATGGGGTAATTGAGCGATTAGCTCCCTACGCTAATATCTCTAAAATTAACCTCATGTATCTGTGCGCTTCTTCTTCGCCACCCATGGATATCTCTTTCGTGACAGTGAGGCACGGCGTGGCCTTGTCCCCCATACCTTAGTCGCGTGGGAACCGGACATTCTCCTTTGCTGACATCCTATATAATATCTACCTCGGCCATAGGCTCGGATGTCGTTTTCCTGCTGCGGTGCTTCACCTACAACCCCCGATTCCGGGTTGATAGCGCCGTCCACGCTGGTGCCTCGGGCCATATCATACCGGGAAGTACAAGTGGGATAGATATCACCCAAAGAGTAGCGGGTCGCGAGGTGTGGTGCGAGAAGACGTATTCCACGGTAATTGCCCGCGAATGTTGGGCCGCTCTGAACGGAGGCGTGTCCCCTTCAATCGTACCCTTACCGGCACAGTTATAATATACGGATTCCACCGTAGTAGCTGGTGTTCTCACAAGTTGTAAGTGCTCACAGGTGTGGACGCTCGGAGGTCGTCTCCCCTATGGTCCTGACATCTTTCGCAGGTCCATACGGCAGCATACGAGCTAAGCCCAGCATTGGGTTACGGCAGCGTATGAACGCATGTACACATTCGGTCAATATTTTCTTCACTTAGATATTTATTAGAGTCCGCTGTTCCGTGCCGTTGCATTGGAAAAATAAACGCCTGTCCGAAGAGTCCGCAGTTGCGCTATTTGAGTAGTTGAAAGCGGGATAAATTGCCATCTGTTATACTATAGTTCAGTGTCCATTAGCGTGCGAAGACACCGAGTCGATTGTACGGGTTGGCTAGTAATGTGTCTAAACCAGTCTTATGTAGATGCATTATCTAGTAAAGAAACTATGCGAATCTACTGTTATGAGGATAGTAAGAATCGGCGGCGAGTTAGTTCATCAGATACCTACGAAATACCCTCCGTCAAGAATTACCGGAGCTGATGCTGTGTCAATTGTACTTGGTCGCTTAGGCTTGAGCTGTGGAACAGGTTGTTTGCGGTTTGCATGTAGCGGGCAAGTAATGAAACTCGAGCCAGGTGAAGTCAGCTTAATTGAAGGTGTTAGTACAACAGTAAGATACAATTCAGCTACAGGAGGAGTCTATGCATCTTTTTTAGTGGTAAGTGCATACGGTTCTTATTAGCGTTAGCTGCCATACTCGTGACGTACTGACCAATAACATGGTACAAGTGCCATGCGGTTCAGGAGACTCCTGTCGCATGCACTGTTGTTGGAGAAATAACGCCGGTTTATCATTCGTTGGGCTTAAAGTTCGAGTTCCAAAAACTACGTCCGGAAGTATCGCGGAGCGGTCTTCACTCTGGCACATCGAGGAAAAAAGCCGCTACAACCGGTAGATGGAGTAGATCTACAGGTACCCGGGAACTGTTTTCCGTCCTTTCGCACGTGGACTACAGCGACTCCCCTTTTGAACTATCTTAAAGCGAAGTGTTGCACCGGATAGATGGATCGCTATTGCGCCTTAACCGTATAGCTTGATCATTAGCGTGCAGAATTGATATATGTTGAATTTGCATTGAAGGGCCCGGTTTAGGTACACAATGCTTACAGGGCGAAGCCGCGCATTCGGGTATGGACTAGCATTGTGAGCCTATTGCCCCGAGCCTGTAGACCAACTACGGTGGGGCCGTAGGTGGCCGTATGGAATGCATTGAACCGACTAATAACCGACTACAAACTCCTGTACGATGGGGGAACGAACGATGGGATTCAGGCTTCAGCGATGAGTAGGTAGTCACCTATGGACGCATACAACGAACACTCCTGTCAGTATCGTAAGGAGAAGAACATGGGAGTTTGGTCCCGATGCTTGCCTCGGGTGCGGCTGGTTGTGCCAGCATTTCGTTGCATCAAGGAGGAACATGCGATTGGACAAACCCGCCAAGGGTGGGTTGGGTCTCCCCCGTAATAACCTCGTAATATAGAGGCACGCCCAATTCAAAGGCGTAACAGTCCGCTCATAGAGAGCCCTCTACTTGGACTATAATAATTCACATGTACTCCTCAGCAGCTGCCCGGAGTGCATACAGCATGTGTTCCATCCCGGTCACTTGATAGAAATAGGCTAGTGATGGGAAGGTAATATAGATGAATTCGTTACAAACAAGCGGGAGAAAAGAGCTCGCCAAGATACAATGCATTGGTACTGAGTCGTAAATTGATAGCCCTGGTAACCGAGGGGTATGGTACTGGCACAGACTCCAAACCTAATATACACTTGATGCTTTACAGTCGATAACCAACTGTCTTTCTGTCGGACAGTCGGTATCCGTTGCTTCAACATTTAATCAGAAAATGGGTGGCAGGGAGTTCACACTCACAACTCGCAGCCGGTGGAGAACTTAGCCTCAATGTTAGAACAACACTGGCCGCCCCAACGCATGGAATGTGAGTACACTGAGGCAGTTGCAATTGCGTTCTCTACCAAAAACATCGAACAACTGCTTTCCGCTGCCATGCCGACCATGAAATCTATCCCATCGTTCCGAGTACGGCTGAATCGGCGCCCTCGTACGTGCGTTGGCGTGGGGTTTGATAGCAGACCTGATGTTGGATATTGATAGTCGCATGAAAGTAGACATGTGTCTAAACTGATAGGAAAGAGAAAGGGACTTAAACTCCCACAACTTGTGCTGCCACGCGCAAATACTTCGGGTAACGAAGAATGGGGGAAGGATGCCACTCGCTTATCAGCTCACCTCCACGCAGCAGAGACTCATTCTGCTTCCCCCGCTTGCCCTAAGATACCAATAGATTGCCTCGGAGTCTAAGAACCCGTCACATAGCATAGGGTGATAATAGTGGGATGCGGTACGTGTACTGCCATCCCGGCTTCTTCAACGTCGCCGCCCCACGCTCTTAAGAATCCCTGAGCGGATGTCATCATCCTGCGACGCGATGTACTTCCTTCTCTGAACGTCTCTTAGCCGATCAGCTAGGGCCCTCCGGGACCCAAGACGTCATCCTCTGCGCCGCCGGGAGATAATTGTTATTTTGAAGGCGGCAGATCTGGCCTGAACGAATGCGAGTCGCTTGACGGCCTGGGCGGATGCACGTGCCAAAGTCCTGGGACACCCGGGAACGGCAGTACTGACGGGTCGCCGGAAAGCCTGTTCCACATAAATAAACTACAAGTCCTTCGGGCACGTGCTTAAGATTTACTACTGTACTGACCCAGAAATCGTTAATCTATTGACTTAAGCAAGTGATAGCCGCGACCTTCTGCCGTTGAATCCTACTGGCTGGGGGGGCCCGTGTGGCAACGAGCGCATTACATCGTAGTCGCGGTCACGCATGCCTCCATATAACGCCCCACCGCCTCATCTAATGGTCATCATTGTATATAGTCCAAGCTGATCCTAGCCTTCCGTCTCGTGTGAAAACTGAGCCACCGTGCCTTCTCGTGGGACCTACATCCTTCGGACTTCTGGCGCGCAAAGCTCCCCTGGTTCGTTATTTCACCTTTGGAACATACGCTCGTTACGTTGGGACGAGACGCGATCGAGCTTCAACCTGGGCCCGTTCGGTTCATAATTGGGTTAAAACAATCGTAGTACGGCCGTGCGGCATTGTCATTGAGCGTATATTTCGGGGACTTGCATAACTTGTGAATCCACCAATCTTGACTATCTGCTCGACTCCTCGATGGGTTACCAAAACTGCACTCTTTAGACGAATTGGGACTAACCGCCGGTGAGCGGCCTTCGAAAAGACGTCAGTGAAGAGATTGCAAATGTAGGCAAACGTTTGACACGGATCTTTTATGCACGAACTGTCGTCTACAGTTACTCGCTCGGCTTGATGTCCAATAGGTGAGACCCCCTATCCTATTCTAATTAGTAGTAGATACTTATGAGACAATTTGGAGTAAAACAATCCGCGACATGAACTGGCTTCATTCCGCTACCTCAAACTCCAGGGGATATAAATCGCTGATATCCAAGTAGTCGAACGTGTCGATTGGGAGGACCACACGCCCTTCTATAGTCGCGAATTATTTGACGGCGCGGGCAGCTAGAACCCACAACGGTAATCACTAGCATTATGTGAACGGACGTTTACACGACCGGTCAGTATCGTTACATCAAGCATTACCACGTGACGTAGTGATACCCTCTCGGTAGAGCTTTCCGGCGCATACCGCGATAGAATTTCATAGAGTAAACTGAGATCCTTGGCACCTACGGGTAGTTCAGTTTTTGAAAGGGGTCGCCTTGGTTCGAACAACAGCTGGCACAGTTGGAGTCTGTCCAATTGACCAATATGAGAGGTCGCCAAGATCGAACTCTTCTACCTATGAAACGCCACCAGTTTGGGGGGGAAGCTCAGGGAATAACGGCGTGAATCAACCTAGTAGGAACGTCGCCTCCTGAGCCAAATGTCCGCCGATGTAAGAGCCCACCTACACCGCGCGATCCGCGACAGACAAGTCGTATACCGGTCAACAACAAGGACGCTGGATCGGCGACAGGCAATCAGTTCAAGAAGGGCTCTAGGTACGAGACATGGCACCATCAGGATTCGGAGGCACATTCCAGAAGGCCGTAAAAACTGAGCGACAGGACTCGCTAATGCGAGGAAATGGCCCCAGAAAGGGTGAAGGTCTTACATTTGAAGGTCTCAAGTCTGCGCATGCTACCAGACTGTAGCCACTTTGTCTAAACGTGAACGTTGCGTCTTACGCCGGTGAACAGAGGAATAAACGCTCGCTCGAAGTATTATTCTGCAAGAAGGGCGGCACGACAGCCAGACACGACGCTCCTTTAGGAGTGGAGCACAGCAGTGTTTAGTACCCAATCGCCGTGGGATTATCACTTTAGAATCTCATTCGTAATCCAACATTGCGTTCCAACAGGGATGTTAACCACAGGCTTTTATAGAATTGGGCTGCGTGCCTACTGATTGAGCTAAATCCTAATTTTAATAGACGGACAACGGCCTGAATGGGCGTTAGTGATCCAGATCCGTATCAGGCGACCGTGGTCCCTTTTCGTCTTCTACGGAGGGTACGACTTTGAATGACCTTTCCGATATCAGAGTCTGACCTTCCTCATGACCATTGGTGTCTTATAGGAAGACTTACTGTAGTATGGTCCAAGAAGTGGGACTAGACATTGTAGTAAGCTCATAATCATTGTGATCGCCTTTTCTACGTGTTCTGCACTGTGAGGCTCTGTTTCATATGACCTCTGTTTCCATCATGTACCTTCCTATTCGGGTAGCACCCTTTCCGAGGGCGATATAGTACAGTCAAACATGACCGTATTTCCCCTATCAGACCCTACCTAGGGGGTCACGCCCTATGTCACAATAATTGCGACTGCTGGGGCTCAAGGCCTATAAGCCCAACAATCGCTAGGGCTATTATAGCGGGCTAGCCCTCTCAGCTGTGACCACTGTGTTAGGATCTCGACTAATTGGAGAGATGGAGGTCCCATAAGTTGCCCCGACCTCTTTTGCAAGATCGTACCTATACACTTGGGGGCAGGGACCACACGGTATTGAAATAACGATTGATATGCGGGAATGAGGCCGTAAAGATATTGTCCCCTCAAGGTGATTTGGAACACAGTCCGAGGAAATCATGCGTATTGCGGTCGCTCAGAGCAGTTCTCAGAAAACTCAGGTAATAACGAGCTGCTCGGGGAGATGAGCTCGGGGGAAACGAGGTCTTTTGATCCGAGTTGCACCTCGCGTAATAATTTACTTTACACCACACGGATAGGAGGTTAGTAGAGCGAATGAATCCTCTTGTCAAAGCTTAGTGATTAAATGCCCCTAGACCCGACCACGGAGGGGAGCCCGCCGTGCGGGAACCATTTGGTGACTAGGCTACATGGCGCATGAGTCGAGCGGAACCGAGTTCGTAAAACAGCGGGCAATAGTGAGGGGTGAACATATGATTTTATCACGCGGAAACCTCTAATAACGCCTTTACCATCAACGACGCTATGGAATCTAAGCCGCGCATCCAGCTTTTTGAGCGGTCTAACGGTAATGATACAATTGAACTTTCGTTCTAGATCCGACTCACTGTCCATATCTTTCTTAGCAAATAGATTGGCTACAGGCGGGAGGGTAACTGGTGAGAGTTACGGCCAACAGGGAAAGTGACGAGAGCTGGCGGTGAACGATTTGTACATACTAGGCAGCAACCCCGCTTGATAGGGTATGCTATTGTACCTTCGATGTCTTGCCCGCGGGTCGTGTCGCTTGCTGACAAGTCAATACAAAAGATTTTAGATGGATTAAACCATCAGCAACATCGAGTGTCAATGCCCAATCAAACTCGCGGTGTCCGGACGCTACAAATTACGCCCCTATCGCAATGGGAACGACAGCTGGAGCCACGTACAGAAGCGAACTCGTCCTGTAACCCTTACACTGGGTTGCGACGTAAGAGGTGCACCTCTACGCAGTCAGATGTAATCTCCCAACGAATGTCCGCCGGTGCACGTGTGCGCGGTCATGGGAGGTACTACTGAGAGGCGGTGCAGTCCAGGCAGAGACCTAATGGGCCTGTGCTTTCAGCAGGGTTTCACGTCCGGATGGCAGGCCTTAAGTTCTGTATCACGCAGTCACACTCCATCGTGAGATGCCTCACAGTAGCACACAAGCCCTAAGATGTCCGGTCAATACTTAGGCGCCAGACCGATTGTTCAAGCTAACTCAGGCCGCTACCGCGTTGGCTGGCGGAGTTACCGATACGACTGTACTCACGAGGTTGCATTTACCATACGCTATCTCTTGCCCGACCGCTATTATTGTACGACAGGTATCGATTCTCTGGGAGAAGGTTCTCAGACACTCAACAGCAATATGCCACATAGGGTCGCTAGGATCAGGAGAACCGCGCTCCAGCCTGCGCGTGGGTCTAGCAAAGATCCCCATCTAAGCCTACAAACTGAGAAGGGGGCGTCAAAGTATAGTAGGAGCTGTCGGTACGCCCTTTGCTGAAGTCTCGGGACCTGAAGGTAATTGATTCAACTCTAAAGCTGGCTGGGCTATATGATAACTGAAGTGCTGTGATGATCGTCATAGTTTAAAATACTCGCAGATTTGAATTAGGGATCGTACCCTCAGTGCGATAGTGGGGGGCGGGATAGGCGATTTAGTTTTCAAAGAGATCCGGCGTGAATACAGAGGGGGATGGCTATGAGTTTCCCGGTGCGGCTGTGCCGCCTACCATCAAATTTCATGCGGCAAATGGCAAGCAAGATTTGGTTTTGCAGATATGTAAGATACGCTCCAAATATTGTAACCACTGCACCTAGAATGTTCGAAAAAAATAACTGCGTGGTTAGCTCGGTTAGCTAAACAGGTGAAATCTGACCCATTGTGAGGGCATCTACGAAGAGTAGGTTAGGATCACCCCAGGGTTCAGGATACTGTGCGGCCGTGTCTCCTAACAAAGCCCAAACACGGAGCTTGTATGAGCCGCTCCCCAATTCAGGCAACGTTGTGGCCAGTGTAGAGCACAAGCCACAAGGAGCGTCGTTATTATCCGCCTACTACCACTAACTTCGCTTGCGCTAGACTCTTTCACCCGTAAGGTCGCCAGAGGGGCACCCGCATATAGCGTGCGCACCTTGCTTGGGCAGGTGCGTATAGGAGTTGTTAATCCCGTTTCGACCCCGTAACCGCGAACCGGCTTAGGTGCGGTAAGCCGTTAAGGACTCGGTAGGTAGCGGATCAAACAAGTAGGACTAGTCGATTGGTGTAGCGATCTGACAAGTCTTACCGCGGCTTTCGAGGAGTCGTACGCCGATCACTTACCGATTTCAAATAGATCATCAGCCGTGACGTAGTTGTTTGGTGACCAAGGTTTCTTGCACACATCCTACAGTTCCCAGGGATGAATGACCCGCTACCCGCTGAAGTACAATACCTTGGCCAGGGAGCTCTTCCAATCTGTCTTCTGCTCTTCAGTCAGAGTCCGTAACATTGACAGCAGGGTCCTGTTGAATCGCTCTACCTGTCCATTACCCTGTGGGTGGTATGGGGTAGTGTGGGAGCCTCTTATTCCACATTTTTTTCTTTAATTGGGCCATCAGCTGATTCTCAAATTCTCTTCCCTGATCATGGTGTATTTTTGTGGGGAAATCAAATTTAAGGGCGTAGTCATTGTACAGCTTGTCAGCCACTGTTTTCGCTGTTTTGTTGTTTGTAGCATAGGCTTGAGCAAATCGTGTAAAATGATCCATTACAACCAGGATATATTCATATCCCTGCTTAGATGTTTCTAAGTGCAGGAAATCAATGGAAACCATCTCAAAAGGGTATGTGGTTTTTTAAGACGCCGACCGAAACTGAATTTCTGGTTTCAGTCGAAACCGAAAGTAAACCGAAAGTAAAAGTTACAAATTTACTTTCGGCCGAAACTGAAAGTAAACCAAAAGTTAACTTTTTGGCTTCGGCCGAAACAGAAACTATGCCGAAAGAGGCCATTTGTCAACTTTCGGCGCCGAAACGAAACCGAATTTCGGTCGGCCTCTAGACGCGTCACAGACTCGCACGCACACCCAAGCCCCCTCCTGCTGTGTGGAACCCATGTGGAGGAGGAGGTGGGGTGGGGGTGGGGAGGGTTGAATTGGATCATTGGAGGGGTGGGTGGGTTGGTGTGTGTGTATGGCTGGTGGGCGGATGAGTGAGTGAGTGTGCGCACGTGCGTATGCACACTGTTGGCATCAGCACGCTGCTATAATCTGCTCAGTGTGCTGTGTGTGCACGTGTCTGTGTGCTGTGCGTGCGCCCGCGTGTGTGTGTGGTGCATGCCTCGAGCTGCCTGTGAGAGCCCCGCCTCTGAGCCGCTCAAACAAAAGTGCTCCTGGTGGACTGCTGCTGCTGCGAGTGCTGGCTACGCGTGTGCTGCTTGCTGCTACTGCTCGCTAGGTTGGTGGTTTTGGGGGGGATGTTATTTTTTATCTTATTCTTTTCCGTCGTCTGTCTTATCCCCCCCCACCATCACACCCCTCTCACCCTCATCCTTGCTTGAGTGTGCGTGCGTGCGCTGCTTGTGATCGCCGGAGAGAGTGATGAGTGTCTGCCATCAACCACCGCCGCCGCCGCTGCTGCTACCCGGAGTTGCATGCGCACGCGTCTGTACTTTAGAGGCCGACCGAAACTGAATTTCTGGTTTCGGCCGAAAACGAAATCAGACCGAAAGTTAAAAATTGACTTTCGGCGCCGAAACCGAATTTCGGTCGGTCTCTCGTGGTTTTGATGTTAGACAAAGGTGCCCGAGTTGGTGTCTTTTGCTTTCTTTTCTTTAGGCAGTCACATACCTTTGTGACAAAATGCTCGACGTCGTTCTGCATCCTGGGCCAATAAAATCGATCTCTGAGCAAGTTCAATGTCCTTTCCATGCCAAGATGGCCCATTTCCTGATGCATATCTTTATAGACCAACGGGTGATACAGTTTAGGCAATACCAGCTGGGACCTGGTATTGGGTTTCGAGTACAAATTCCTCCTTACTGATGTGAAGCTTTTCCCATTCTCTTAATAATGCCCTCATGTCTCAGTATTTTGTCTGGCTTACTTTTACTGTGGGCCTTTCATTTTTGCCTTTGTACTCCAATACTTTGCCAATTACTGGGTCTTTTTGTTGGGCTTGTCTGAGTTCATACCTTGGGATCAGTTGCACCGAGCAAGCTAGTGAGTCACAATCCTCCTGTATTTCAATGACATGGAGTGTTATCAATCTGGACCAGGTTGTTGATTCCTCATGCTCACTGAAGACTTCTTCAGTGCACTGAGCTATGAGTCCATCAATGTCCAGTGGCATCCTTGACAGTCCATCAGCATCTGCATTGGTTCTACCCAGGCGGTACTTGATTGTGAAATCAAACTCGGCCAATTCGGCAATCCATCTTTGTCCAGTTGCATTGAGTTTGGCAGTGGTGAGGACATATGTGATGGGATTATTATGTGTGTATACCACAAACGAAGGGGCATGATACAGATAATCTCGGAAACGTTCACAAACTGCCCACTTCAGTGCCAGAAATTCCAGCTTGCCTGAGTGAATGTGGTAAATTTTCTCTGGTGGAGTGAGAGTTCTGGACCCATAAGCTATGACTCTCATTATTCCATCTTGCCTCTGGTAAAGGATAGCTCCCAGGCCTTCTTGTGAGGCATCGCAATGTAAGACAAATGGTTGATTAAAGTTTGGGTATGCCAATATCGGTGGGCTGGATAGATGATCAACGAACTGTATCAGAACCCTTTGGTGGGAATATGTCCATGTTATTAGTGTTCTGCTAAACAGTTGGCCTGATTTTGTTCCCTGTACTGTTTTGTTCTTTTGAAATTGCCGAGGTGTTGTTAAAAGCAAGTCATACAGTGGCCTGCGAATAAGATTAATACTTGAAAAGTTCTGTATATACGACCTGTAGTAAGAGATTAATCCCAGTATCTTCCTGAGTTCTCCCACTGTTGCAGGCTTCCTTGCTTTAAGTGCTTGAACTGGCGCAATTTCTGCTGGGTCCATAGTATAGTCATCTTTCGATACAATTTGCCTAACTATTGCACCTTGCTCTGGAACAACTCACATTTCTTGGCTGTCAGTTTGACACCATGCTGTTGATACCGACGCAAGACCATTTGTACATGCCGCACATGATCTTCAAAGTACTTGCTGTGAGCAAGATTGTCATCCAGGTAAGGCTGACAGATTTCATCCCGAAGGCTAGAAATGCAGTCCTCCATGCTCCTCTGGAATTCTGGTGGTGCTGAACTCAAACCAAAGGTAATACGCACCCACTCATATAATCCCCATGGTGTGATAAAAGCTGTGAGAGGGCGACTTTCTTCATTGAGGAAGCCTTGATGGTAGGCATTCCCTTGGTCTAAAACAAAAAAAAAAGAACTCCCACTCAAACTGTCAAGCAAAAAAATGTCTCGGATACTTGGAACGGGATGCCTGTCAGGAACAGACTTCCGGTTCAACTCTCGGTAATCACAACAATGTCTCAGGTTTCCGTCTTTCTTCCTTACGCAGACAATAGGGGAAGAATATGATGATCTTGATTTGGTCACCCAGCATCGATTGATCAAGTCTTGCAGATACTGCTTAACTTCATTATGCAATGGTTTTGGGACTGCAATGTTCGTCTTTTGCACTTGAGTCCTATCCTTGTGGTTGATATGCGTTTTCATGAAGGTATGCTCCCAACATCATTGTCATCCCTAGAAAAAGAATGGCATTCATCTCTGAGCATCATCTTAGCAGACATTTGTTGCTCCTTTGTTAGGTGGTCCAGTTTTACCAGTGGGTCCCATTTTTCACTTTGCTCTTGAACATTTGGCCTCAGTTGCAGCCCCTTAGCCTTTTGCTCCACCAGTTGTGTGGTCACCCTGGGTTTGTTGGCATGTATGATCCTGAATAGGGGTGCCTTGGTGATATACCACAGGTCTTACTGCTACTGGATACACAGATTTCACTGGCTGTAAGTGTCCTAGGGTGACCTGCTGACCAAGTATGATGCTGTGTTTGGTTGTGTTGATCACTGAGATTGGTATGCAGGATGAGTTGCCTCTACTCAGCGTCACCAGGACCTCATTGATGTGTAAACTCTCTAGCCATTGGGGCTTCTCATCAGGGACAAACAGCATCACTTCATCTTCCTCCAGCTGTCCCAAATGAGCACGACGTAGAACCATTGTGGTATGAGCTGATGATTACACCACTCTGTTTGCTTGTCTTGACTGCCCCACCATCACTGTCCCGGTTGCCGGAAAACAACAGGTGGATGAGGACGTTTGTGTCTCCTGGAGTGATGGAGAAAGCCTAACTCACAACCCCCAATTTAATGGGGTCCGCAATTATCTTTACTCCTTCCACTCGCCCATTGATGACCTCCTCGATGATTTTAAAACCAATAATCGGATCTTCTGCAACCCCGAGGTCACTGGATACCAGCATTGGAATGAGAAAGCACTGACTGGTTCCCATATTACTGCTCAATCTGAATGCCACCTCTATCCAGCTTGTGAATGGTATTTTTGTTTGGTTAACTGCCATTCCAATAATTGTACCAGTCCCCAAGAGCTCTTCAACTGGTCTCCGTATTGACTTAGGTAGATACTTATTTCGCCATGCTTCATTTATAACACTGGCTTGAACTGCTGTGTCGTAAAAGGCAGAGGTTGATACGTGGTCCAGTAAACACTGCACCATGCATCGTTGGAAGAGTTGATCCCCGTCTGTGAACTCTCGGAAACTCTCCTGCTAGTCTCGCCAAAATATGTTGCACACTCGAAATGAAGGACTTGGACAGGTGCTCCAAATCGAGGGCAAACACACTTATTGTGGTCAATCTGTAATATGCAACAGCACGTGTGTCACCACAGCAATCCTCAACGAGTCGCCATTAACCACGTGACTGGTGTACAAGTCCAGTTAATACTGGTAGGAACCTCTAGGGTTACACCAGCCCACAGTGGATTATTGTGTCCGTCGTGCAGGGAGGGGCTGGGTGGGGAGGGTGGGGCTGGGTGAGGAGGGGAGGGTGGGGAGGGGCTGGGTGGGGAGGGTGGGGAGGGGCTGGGTGGGAGGGTGGGCTGGGTGGGGGGTGGGAGGGGTGAGGCTGGGTGGGATCGGGGCTGGTCACCCCGTGGTGCCCTTATGAAACTCAACGTTTAACCTACTCACGCCGGCTTGTGCCCGCACTGACAGTCGGGCATATTTGCGGAATACACCACGCCGCCGTTGACCCTGGCCATTGACCGAGCAACCCAACGTTCCTACCAGCTCCCTCCGCAGGAATGTGTTCAATAACCCTGCCAGCCAACCACAGGCCCAAATCAGTTATCACATTCTGGTGTACACACGTGCATGGATGTACTGCACAGCACATAAGGACTTTCACAAAACCACACTTTACTCTCTTGCTGCAATAGTAAAGGACTTTCACAAAACCACACTTTACTCCCTTGCTGCACAAGTAAATAATTTAAAGAGTGGCCCATTCCTAATGTGCCACATTGGCTATCGAAACATCAGGAGATGTAAATAGCATGGTTGGGAAAACATTTGCTTGGGGAGATCTTTCCTTCTCCATAATTGTAAAAAAATGTAATCTGAATCCTAGCTGCCATAATGAATGCTTTAGTAAGTATGTATGTGTAGTGAGTCCAACTGAGTCGCAGACGTTGTTACTTTTAGAGGAAACACATTTATTTGTAGTACGTAACACAAGAGGTAACTGCCCCTTCACCAGATAAGGCCTAGGGTGGTGACCACCTAGCTAACTACTCTATACAGAGGAGTTACTGCTATGAAGGGTCGGGTCCCTACTCGGGTCCACGACCACGTGTTTGCCTTGTAGACGTAGAGCTTCCAGCTTGAGATGTAGGGCTTCAGCTTGTGGACATGGAGCTTCAGCTTGTCGAATGCAGTGACCCCGGTCCCTCTCAGGGACCCGCCTTTTCCCCCTACGGTCGGGGCTGCTCCGCTCTTGGCCCCGCCCACCTTCTGGAGCCTTCTAGCTCATCTCTCCCTGGACACGTGATCACCCCCTAGTCCCCTCACCTGGGGGCCTCTCTATGGACACTCTAGATCACGTGTCTGCAGGGTCAACCAGAGTGCCATGGCCCGGAGCAACCGTGCCCTTGGGCTGACACTCTCCCACTCCCCCTCGTGGGAGCCCCCACCACATGCTATGCGTGGTGCCCGCGCTATCAAGCACTCACCAAACCCCGCTAGGGCTGGTACTACACCTGCCCACGGTGTATGCGATGGCAGTGCATTGCGTGCCCTGGCCCTCTCAGGCCGGCACTATACAGTGACATCCCCGATGTCACTACAGATGTTCAACTTCTTCGCACTGCATGTAGCCAACCATATAAATCAGAGGTGAGGAGGAACGACAACAAACTAAACACAAAAAGCAGTTCGAAAGAAATACAATGGAAACCACACTTCACATGCTTAAAATGTATCACTACGATTTACTATTCTGTATAAGTTATTTGTTATATTCTGATAGATTGTCTTTGTGTTTCCCATTTGGATATGCAACTGTAAATATACATTCTGTTTCATGCCTGGGATTTATCTGTTTTGTTTTTCTCATCGGAAAAATAATGGTAATGTTCAATACGAGAAGACAATCCTGAGTTTGTGAAAAAGGTTTAGGATTGAACGAAATTGAGCCCAACACAAAATTAGAAAAAATGATATACATTGATATTGTGGCAAAAGTTTAGGCATGAATGCATCATCCTTATACTTTGTTATTTCACATTTTCTTTGTTAGCTGGTGTATACAATTTCCACTATCCTCACTCTAATGTCCATCCTCCCCACAGGGCAATACAAATTGATCGAACACCCAACAAGCAGCATTGCACAAAACTGTGGAAAAAAATCGATCCCCCATGGAGGTCTAGTGTGTGTCCTTGATCAGCACAAACTGCACACATGGCAGAGAGGGAAAAGCAGATAACAAAGGGGCAGAGTCAAGCATTGATCAATAAACCAAACAGAACCACGACTACCTACTTCGATTCCATTCTTGGCACAAATCCTACCACCCCCACCCCCATACAAGCAAATTAAATGGTTCAAATGATAAATCAAACACATTTAATATTTCAAATGCTTGAGAACACAGTTATTGAGTTATTCTGTATGACATATTTAAACAGCCAGGCAGAAGGAGCTGATGCTGGTACTTCGTGAAACGTGACCTTTCAAGTCCCATCTAAAAATCTGGCATTTTCATTTGTGTAGCATGCACCGTTAATTGGCCTGGACTACTCGTACAAAAACTAACATTTATTAATGGTAAAATTAATAAGAAATGCCACAATAAAAATGGTTACTTCCTCACAGTGTACATCAGACGTGCAAACCAGCCTAGTTGCAAGTAAATTACCCACGCAAAATGTTGAAGTTATAAAGCATATCAATGTATCTCAATATACTGTATAAATGTAAGACTTGTAAATTATTAGATCAGGAGGAGGGGGGAGTTAGTGATTTCCTTTTGTTTTACTGAAGAGGGAATCTTTGTAAAAGGAGGATGTTGGGGAAATGACACCTTTACGCCGTGCAGACAGCCAAATTGAGAGAGTTCCAGACAACAGCGAAGAGCAAGCAGCTGCCAATCATAATATTTAATTAGACTAGAGGAATCCGATGAGCAATGAAGCTCTTTTTCACACATGTCCAGTACAGGCGGGTCAGCAAGTAACAACAGCAAACACTACTTCAAATAGTGATTGATTTGGGGGTTTTGACAGGAAGCGTTGGTTACTTGAGCAAAGAGTGAGATGAGAGGGGGGATGCAAGGTGCGCAGGAAAGAGTACCGTTGCAGATCGTGAAGACAGGCGAGGGCGATTTTGTCATCGATACTAGATTACGTCGTGAGCTCGTAGAGGGATCTGACAACTGGATTCTTGCGATCTCGTTCATGGGTGCAGGTGAGGAGTCTTACGGTGGTTTTAAGGATAATTTTGGAGTTTGCAGGTGGCAACCTGGTCCTTTGTTAGACGGTGGCTGCAAGCTTGTAAGATAGCATAAATTAACGTGGTTTGAACACATTTAGAGTAAAACACACCTTCAAATGTGTGTATGATATCCAAATTACATTTTACAAACTTTACTAGGAAAAACCTTTAGAAATCCAACACTTTTACATGGCATCTTTAAACTGTAATTTATATTCCTTTGCCAATTTACTAGACTTTAACTGACAAGGTTAATGGACAATTTTCCTTGAATTTAACGAATTATCATTATTACACTTATGAAAGCAGTTATATGAGAAGTAGAAAATATATGATGCATTTGAATATCCCTTGTGCTGTTATATTTAGTGTCAAATAGAATAATATAAGAGGTACAACTGTGGCTAAGGAAAATGCTGATATTACATTACTGTACTCGCATAAAAAACATACCCAAAACAAGTGAATTAAGAAATATTCTTAACAAAAAAACACGAACAATCTCACTCAGTTAATCCAGTATGGCCCATGTGATTGTTTCGCGTCTAAATTGACTGTTTTTATGTTCCAAGTGTACTTAATACAAATGTATACATGCACTGAGAGGCCAATGGGTTTGCAATTGTCATTTTTTTCACTATTTTTGAATACAAGAAAGAGGCATCACTACATGACTAACGTATCACTTTTCTGTGTACAAATGTAGTAAACAGGCAAAACTCATCTTAGCTCGGGCCACAATCGTTGATGTCTACAGCTATACCATCTTGCCAAGGCGTCATCCATTTTAATGCTTTCAGCTCAGGTTGAAAATGTGAATGTGTAGAGGTGTTACGGGAGGGCAAACAAACACACTGGGCGTGGTTATGCCCGTACGCGAAGAGATGCTTACATCCACGTCCGCACCGTTTAGCCTGGGGGGCTAACACGGCGCTGGGATCCCCCACGGCCCCACCCTCAGTGGGGGAGTTGCTATATAAGGCGGTGAGCCAGAGGGCTCAGAGTTCAGTGTTCAGCTTAACCCAGCGAAGCAAGAAGACTGGCTAGATAGGCCCTGGGACTCTCCTGGATCGCTGTCCTTCTCAGGACCGACCAGGGCAAGCCAGTGGCGTGGCCCCGAGAGCCCAGAGCCGATGTTCTTGTAAGAGCCGGTCTGGGGACTCAGGGTGCCGTAATCCCAGGTTAACCAGAGCTGGGTCAGCTAGCCTCCCCTAGCCTGTAGTGGAGGACCTAGGAGGAGGCTAGCCGTGACAGAGATTGTGTGATCTCCCTGTTAGACGGGTGAAGGGGCCGATACCCCTTCGAGTATTGTATATCTCGGCCTGTAATATACACTGTGGTTAATAAATAAGTGTGCCTCCGACTACGTCGTCCAAGTCTCCTGGAACCTACTACAAATGCATTAGCTCTATCCATCTGTCTGTCTGTAGCTCGGGCCACAATCATTCTCATGATCCAATACACAATTTTTATACAGATGTAGCGATTTTTCTGTTGTTTCTTGTTCATGGTTTTGTTGTGTTGTGGTTGTGCCCAAGTCAAGAGCCGCATGGCTCAAACGGTTATACCTAATAAATGAAACTGAAATAAAACTGAATTCATAACGTATCACTACCGCGCTTAGCGCTAAGTGCTGTGAAACAAGGAAAGATGAGTTCATTGGCGAGCACACCGTGCAGTACCAGACAGTGAGTCACTAGGGGCGTCGTACCGGGTGCTAGCAGAAAGAGGCAAATGAGTCCTACCGACAAAATATGGAATAGCAGCCACTTTGCCAGCGCAGCGAGTAATTGCCACATATTTGGTCACGGGGGAGCGTGGTGAGGGCTGCTGGCGGAGGGGAGCAAGTGAGGATGAGTTACTCCGGTATCGGGTGAAGCATGTGATGGGCCGGGGTGAGGAGTGGGGGGAAAAGGTGATCGAGGGGGTGAACGGAGCTTGAAAAGGTGACCGGAGCTTGGCCCTCACCGAACTTACATTTACATGCAAGTTTCCGGGCCCTAGCCGAGTTTGGCCCCCGCTGAGCTTACATTTACAAGCAAATGTATCTCTCCTGCTCGCTCAAGCACCGGGGGATGGTGGTGGCCCTCCCCACCCCCTCCTCCTCTTTCCCGGAGTTATGCGGCTCCTGGGTGCACCCCCCCCCCCCCCGGCCACAGCGACGCCGGCAAGCTACTGAAGCTCCGAGGCTGCAGGAACGTGCCCCTCAAGAGTGCCACAAACACAGCGCTCTACATGTGCTGTGTAAAGGCGCTGCATTCCCGGGACCTGGCTGACCTACTGGACACAAAATGAAGAGACCATTTCTCTCCCCTCATTGCGGCCCCCCCTCAGTGAAAGCAAATGTACAAGTCTCCCTTAGCCAAACGCTGCGGTGACCTCCAGTGGAGGTAGGCCTCGCAAGTAAGGTAAAAGTTAAAAGGTAAAAACAACGAGCCTACCTTTACCTACCTTTTACCTTACCACAATACAATCACTCTACCCTACCTTTTACCCTTTAGCAGGTAAGGTAAAAGGTAATAGGTTAAAAGCAACGAGCCTACCTTTTACCCTACATTTTACCCTTACCCCATACAAATTACCCGATTACAGGGTAATTACTAGGGAACTACTACGACATGAATAAGGTTTATAACGGTAAATGCTAGGTAGAGCGCTTTATTCATATAGAATACTCTCGATTATTCCAATTTTACACGCTTGTTGATGTTGTTGTTGTTGTCGTCGTCGTATCCTCAAATCTTGTAACTCAATTTTAACCCACTTCCTAATGTGGTATTGACTATCGACTGCAAACTTGGTATACTTATGTCATACTGATGACAATAGAGATGGAATTTATACATAAATGTAAGAGATTAGCATGTCAATGTGAGACGGCTCCAGCAACCAGGGGCTGTGCCAATGAGAAGATTAGCATGTCAATAACAGAGAACTAGGAAACAAGAACAAAGCATGTCAGGAATCACATCCTTTACAAATGGGATCAAATCATGGATTTTGTGTACTGTGTTGGTTTAAGATTTGGGAAATATTTTTGGTAACCCCTGCTATGTATGGCAAGGTGATGGTTTTGATTGGTCCTCAGATGGTTGTCTCCCCTGGCTGGAGAGACAGCTTTGCGGATTCTGCGGTCAGAATATCCATTCATCCTGAGGGCTTGGTGTACGTGCTCCAGCTCGCTGGCTAGGTGGTGCTGGTCGGAGATGCAACGGGCCCTATGGTGTAGTGTTTTGATGAGGGAATTCTTCTGGGTTGGATGGTGGTGGGAATCAGGCTTTAGATAGACATTTGTGTGGGTGGCTTTCATGTAGACAGAGTGTCCCAATGAGCCATCAGGTCTCTTCTCGATCAAAACATCCAGGAGTGGTAACTTGCCATCCTTTTCCACTTCCATGGTGAATTTGATGGCTGGGTGTATGGAATTGATGTGGTTGAAGAATTGGTTTAGTGCTGGCTGGCCATGTGGCCAGATGACGAACGTGTCATCTACGTATCTATTCCACAATGAAGGACATAGGGTGGATGTCTGGATGGCATGTGTCTCAAATTTATCCATGAAAACATTCACTACCACTGGCGATAAGGGAGAATCCATTGGGGTACCTTCCTCTTGTTTGTAGAATGTACCATTCCAGGTTAAGTAAGTGTTGGTAAGGCAGTGCCTCACCAATTTTGGCACATCAGAATTCAGTCCCTGTTGGACCAAATCTTCAATGATTGCAATGGTGTCAGGCACAGGTACCTTGGTGAACAAAGAGACTACATCTAAACTGACAAGCAAATCATCTGGAGACAGTGAGATGTCTTTGATTAGAGAAACCAAGTGAGCTGAGTTAAGTACAGCTAAGGTGGTCTTGCCAGTGAATGGAAGCAGGGTCTCAGACAGAAATCGTGCCAGTTTGTAGGTGGGTGAGTTAATGGTGGAGACGATGGGACAGAGCGGTGTACCTTCTTTATGGATGTTTGGAAGGCCATACAATCTGGGTGGTCTAGCAGCAGAAGGTTTTAGAGAGAGCAGCTTGGTTGGTTCGATTAGAGAAGTCGAGTTAGTGATGATATTGTTGGTTTTCAACCAAGGGGGTTGGTAGGATCTCTATTGATTTTGGTATAGCTACCATCCTTAAGAAGGTCCTGAATGTTGTTGTTGTTGTATGTGGTTTAATCCATGATGACAGAGGATGACAATATTATATCTCTTTTTTAATTGAGCAAGTTTAAAACACTCGTCCTTGCTGATGTTGCTAACGGGTTTCTTATCGTTTTTGAGGATAGCAGCGATTTCAGATCTTGCTACGTCTGCCGGGATGTGTGCTAAGCCTTTGAGGGCTACATCGACTTGGGCAATGATATCATCCACTGGGATGTGTTTAGGAGTGACTGCGAAATTCAACCCTTTAGCTAATACCGATTTTAGGCTGTCGGAAATTGGACTGTTACTCTGATTGATAACAATCTTGTTAACATCTAACTTTTTAATGTGTGGATCTGGCTTCTTCTTAGACAGGAAGTTGAATTTAGCAATCAGGTTAACTTTACATTTGGTTGACATTGAAGCGGCAGAATAAACTATCATGTTATCTACATGGTCCCAATCAGATGTGGACATAAGGTAACTCTGAAACTCTGCAAACATTTATATTGAAAACATACTTCTTTACTGCATCTGCCAGAACTTTATTGCCATCAGGTGGGTGTCACATCAACTGGAAATGCATTTATAAAATAACAAATATTTGAAATAATGCATCATCTTCTGTTTATTGTAAAATGTTCATCACCACAAATGTATGACTCTTTACGACAGCTAACTCACGAACAATAAGAGCAGTTGAAGACTCACATGCCACCTGTCCAGAACTCAAATGTGTGAAAAACTTTCTTTAACATCGACTGGCATAACGAAATATCAGCTATTACATGCCTGGGGATATGAACTAACTATTTCAGAATCCCCCTTTAGACAAGAACCAACATTCATTGCCAATATATATTAATACTTGCAGTTTTCCAGGGGAAAGGTTTTAAATATAACTACTGGCTCCCTGTAACTATGTTAATCAAATCGATTATTGATCTTTACAACCTCTCATACCTAGCAATGCTCCATAATACAACTATTATTATTTGTTGTCATGAATTTTAATATTGTTTTTCTCTCACCGCTGTGCTGCAATTTTATGACATTTCGATGTTGCTGGCACATTCAGTGATGGTGCAATACACACGAGCTATGGCTGGAGTTGTATGCATGCTGACAATGCCAAGTGAAATATGTGGTGTGCCGGCCTTCCACCGAAACAGTCGTAACAACTGCTGTGCTCTACTTTCTTCAGCTGTATGTACGTGTATGTATGTAGAACTTTTTCACACCGTACGTAGCCGACCGTGCTAATCGGAGGTGTGGTCATGCAAAATCAATACTTTTACAAAAATACTATTTGAGTTTTTGCCAACCATGCTAAACATCACAACACGTATGGGGAGATAACACTTTCCGGCATGAATCCTCGAGGGTCAGTTGGTCTCCCCTGTATCCCCTTGCAGCTCTATCAATCCAAGCAGAAAGGCCCCAGTGTAGCATATATGACACCTTCAATTTAAAATAATGATATTCTTTCAATATACATTATGGTGCATGATGAGTGTGGAACAGTTCCGCAGATGTTAGCGCACTGCACTATGAACCGAGCATCCTGAGTTTGATAACTATCAAGGGTATCATCAGTGATAAGTGCTATCTGTACTGGTATTGGGATCCCACTTCTCTTACCAATCCACACCAATCAGCATGGTGTTCTCAAACATCAGTCATAATGCATTAGTATTGTGAATGCCAGTTTCCATTTGAACCAGCTACAATATGTATGCAGTGTACAAGTGGAGAAGGTAAACCGGGGGGGGGGGGGTGACCAATGCAGTTAGAGAAACCCTTTTTCACTGAATGTACGAGGTGCATTACATAACCATAGTGAAGTGTCTGAGGGTCACTGAAACAGGAACCAAGGCCACATGGTGGCTAAGCACTAAGCAGGCGTACAGACAAGAGAGAGTATCTGATTAATGGTCCTAGAGCTCCTGTAGATTGCCCCAGGACTTACCAGGGATGTGCATTTTTGAATTAGCAAATATTTCTCAATGCATTCGACGGTGTGATAAAAGTGTCTGTTACATGTACATCGGCTCAGAAGAGTGGACACGTACTTCGGATCAGACACCTAATGTATACGAGGCTGCCACAAAATTATACATATATATGACATCCACAAATATAGAATTATCATTACGTATTTAAATTAAGTGTTAGAATACATTATTTTGGTATAGCAGAAACATGTGTGAGAGCCGTTATTGATCAAGTATGAGTACTTTTAGTAAATTTGAGAAGTAGTGAATGGGATTGAAAGGTTATGAACCTTACACATAAACTGCAAATTTGAACATCTTTTAAAAAACATCTTTAATTGACCCTTTGCTCATGATTCTTATTAGGGGTATCTGGTATATGCCGTAACTGCCAAGATCATGTTATGAAACCCTGAAATGGCAGAATTTTAATCATGGCATAACAAATTACTGAAAGTTGCTTAATTGGGGTCACATTGATTGCTTTGTGGAGATGAAAATAAGGTCCCATGCTGAAAAGTGGCATGTTTTTTTAGCAGCAGAAATTTTCCTACTATATATTATGCCTGCTACAAATTTCCCTAACCTATAATGAAAACAAAAATGTTGCACACATTTAGAAAATATTTCTTTAGAGCTGCTTTTTGTGTTTATTGTCCCTCTTCCACACCTCTGATTAGCACGGTTTGCTACGTACGGTGAAAAAGAAGTTCAACATACATACATACAACCAAGCACGTGCACATTAGGCTGCAATGCACAGCTTTGTGATTCTGAACCAGCTCTCGACCCTCTTTAGGTCAACTCAGTGGAGTGTGTAAACATCAGGACTGGCGAGACAATGGTGGCTGTGTATGCTACTGCCATAAGACCCCCTAGTGTAGGCCTTAATGGTGCCCTCTAACAGCACTTGCCCCAACAGTCTATATGGCAATGTGGTGGGGGGCTTTAACTTTGAAGAATATTTTGCTCACACATATTGCCAATTTTTACAGAAGCCCTCCATACGATATGTATTTTATTTGATCAAGATGTCATTATCGGTGCTGAATAATATGGCTGGACATTACTGAACACGTTTATTGTGCAAAGTAAATAAACAATACGTTACAAAACAGCAATTATTGTTTAATTAAATTGTAGGGGCGTTTAAAAAATATTTTTAAGAATTACAATGCTTATTAAGCGAGTTATATTTTGACATTTTCATTATATTTTGACATAAATTTGATTTACTTAAATGCAATCAGGAATAGCCATCATTCATCTCTGTAATTCTCATAAGCTTATAATTACCACCTCCTGCCTAGCACCGATAATGAAAAACCTATTTCGCAAACATGCAGCTGCATGAGTGGTTACCACCTACATAAAATAAGCAGTGCTCATAATTGGAACATGTGTGATTTTTACTAAGGACATTCATAATTACGGAACAATATTTTTTAACAGCCATGCAAATTCATATAAGCAAGCCTGCTAATTATATAACCACCAAGGAAACACCAACCTTCTTTTAATTGCCAGCTTGAATGGTAAGTCGTTCATTAATATTTGCTGTCTGTTTCAGAATCAATATATCTGTCCTTGGGACATTCACATATGGTTTATATGTAACGAATTCAGACTTGTGTAGCTTCTACTATAGATTCTTGCTCATTTTGTGATCAATTTTCTTTTCCTGTCTTAAAACCAACTAGCAATGATGTTTCGAGTACCCTATGGTCTTCAATTGGCTGTCGTATTTTATTTTAACAGATTTGTGCTAACGATTTCATAAGCAATTTGTTATTAGCAAAATACTGTTAAAGCAAATAAGTCCTTTAATGCGTCATATAGTTTGGTAGTTTTTTAGTCATGTTTCACACCATGGTTAATTTATTTGTTTTATTAATGTGTTAATTCTTTCACCGTGTGAAATTGTAGAATATGGCACTTATTAAAACAATGATGTAAAATTGGTATGCTACACAGTTCACATCCTGCATTAAAAGTGGACTCCAACCGGCTTTGAAAAAACCCCAAGAGTGAATAGACACTCCTCATCCTATTAAAAACTGCATTTATTTTACAGGAGGTGAAGGTCAAATCAGACTAAGTTTGTCCATATTTACACTTCCTTTCATGGAGAGTGCAAATGATGAAACTTTTAACGCAGATATCGTATACATAACAGCGCATTTGTTGATGTATTTTGCAAGTGCACACATACACATCGTATACGATTGCACTTTCAACAATGCTAATTGATTTTAAAAAGTACCAATGTTTTTTTTTTACAAACCAAAGTGGTTTTATTTTGTATAAATTAAGGTATCAAAATAACCGCATTCATATTGGTTACATTTTCACTTGATTTCAGGTCACCATTTGAGCTCATAAAGAGACAATCATGGGTACGAAACAACAGAATATGACTAAATGAATGCAGGAGAACTATTCCCATATGCGGAAATATGGGGGACCAATACTGTGATCCAATGTTCCACGCGGTTATACGCAATTCTATTCCTCTTACCTGCATGGTAAAATCATCGATTACCGCAAATAGGATTAATTTGCCGTGTGACTCCTGTTATTCACAAAACCGTGTGGTTTCAAAGGATGCCATTCCAAATACCTACAGGAAAAAGTTGTGGACAATGGGAAAAATATGGCCAGGGATAATAGGGTTTTCGCAGACCCTGTAGCGTCCATAGATAATCGTAAGCATGTATAATAAGGCCGCAGAGAAGAGGAGATCTCTATTTTTTATCCGAGCGCATCAGTGACCCATTTTTTGTGTAATGCAACTGGATCCTCTAAATACAATAGCGAGCTAGTGCAACTTTAGATTCTTTTTCATATCAGTTACTTTTTTAAAAGTTTTTTTATGGCTATATCTTCAATAAAACTATTTATCGATAGCATTGGCTCTGAATTTGTTTCCATCCTTACTAGAGAGGGGTTTATGAAAATGTTAATGCAATAATAAACCACAGAATTACAAAGGTGGGTATAACTATAAGCCAGAGAAGATTAATTTTTAAAATGGGACCGTAACCAAACTCAGCAAGGTTGTCTACACGCATATTCTATGGTTCTTTCGGTAAAGTCACGTAGATAGAAAAATAGTAACAATTAAATAATACAAAATTTAAATAAAGTTACAAAAAATGTATTATTATTGTCTACACAGATTTTAGTGCAAGCTGCCACCAGCAAACGCGTAGCTCATGTGAGGTGATTAATACAATGTGAGCAAAATCTGTGAACAGGGAGTCAAGGAATCCTGATGTTACCAGCATAGCTCTTTCACGTATGACTGACAGACCATTCAGAGTAAATTCATTAAGTTCTTGCTGGATCATAGCAAAGACACCAACCTGCAATCAATCACTTGCCCTGCAAATTTCTCAGGTGCACCCACAGAGCTCTTGGAGCACTCACAGTGCCCGCCATGCATGGCGGACCATGTACATTTTCAATGTTGCTGCTTCCGCCACTGTTAAAATAATTTCTTCACGAAGGCATGCAGTTGACAATAGAAATACCCATTTCTTCCTTTGTACATTTACAACATTGATGTTCATGTGAGCTGAAATATTATACGAGGTGATATGTGGCTTTTCATTCCGTGAATGGATGGAAACATTTTTGATGGATACTCAGTGGGGAAAAAGTGAATATATTTACTGAGGGGAACCAAATGTTATCACGGGAGAGCCAAGGGCCGCATGTGACGAGATACATCCATCATTTTGTTCAGTCTTAAAATGCACCAAGGACAAAAAAAAAACGAAATACAATTCAGCAGTACAGAATATGAGGCATTGGTGCTTCCCTGCAATTGTTCATTTTCACAACTGCTGGCAGATGTTCCACCACTAGAAGGCGCTCTAGAAAGCCCATCAAATCATTTGGCCAACTCTTGCGCGCAGGCCATATGTTCTCAGAAATGGTGCTAGTACCCACACTTCATCCCACAGCACATGACCTGCCAATCGAGCATTAACATATACATGTGAACATTAATTTGCTTGGCCGTGTCAGGTGGTGGACAGTTCTTAATGACGCAGAACCTAATCACATGTATGAATCAATATATATAATTTGTTCTGTATATATAATTTTACAATGGAATACAGTGCTAATAATTCATTTAGTTTGCAATATTTAGGAGCTGTACATTACTAGATAAGTAACAATAAAACCAGGATAATGTTTTTCAGTTGTTACGAGCAAATTAAAATCTTAATATTTCAGCCAACAGGCCTTAAAAATAAATAATTTACTCTTGCTCCCAGTGACTGACTATAATACCTGTTTTATTTATTAAAACTATTATTTATTGTGGAAGATCACTTAAGCAGCAACAATTTAATTCCAATACTTTTGCTCCCATGATGCGCAGTGATGACACACAACGTGCAGAACGCTGATTAAGAATATATAATAATGTAGACCTGTGATCCAATGGTTTTGTACTCCAAATTTAAATAATTGTAAATATTTTAACCCGAAACATGTTTGTATTTTTTACACTATTTGAAGGACCGTAAATTTGGACAGACATTCAATGAAACATGGTCTCTGAACAATAAACATCAATTAAGAGCTACGTAATATATATGTAGTGTAATAGCGCCGGCTGGTGACCAGCAGCGGCAACTGTGGTGGACAAACAGTGCACACGCCGGTGAGCATATACACAGGTGTGTCGGCAGGGTGGAGGAACTGGGGCAAGGGTCATGGAGGGCCCTATTTGGAAGCCCTTGAACTGCGAGTGGGTTTGAGAAGGGAGGCACGGTTAGAGTGGAGCCAGGCCGCACTGGAAGCATAAATGGGGCTGAGAGCGGGAGCTCAAGGCTGCTGGTTCTGGGATTGGATCATCTCGTCGTTGCTGTCGTCTCGTCGCCATCGTCGCCGTCTTCGCTCGGTATTGCCTGCTAGATAGTTGTGGGCCGTCTAAATGCCATCTTTAGAGCTCCGCTCCAGTGGATGCCATTCTGCCAGCAATTGCAGAATTGAACCTTTGCATGCTTGCTCCACATTCAATTCACCATTTAAAAAGCTCGTGTTTTCTTAATGGGGTCTCTGCTGATAAAATAGTCAATCAATGTACTATATTGTCAAATACACACTTTGAAAAATCATGAACAAGAATGTGTCTTCACAAACACATGCCAATTCAGGAAAATTAATATTGTGTTTCTTATGTTTCCAAATACCAGCACGGATGTCTTAATTTATTTCCTATTAAGGTATAAATTGACCACATATGTCTATTTTTGCCAGCTTATGTTTATTCGGTAATAGGCCATTGATTCCATTTAGTGTAGCATTGCCTGTGTCTATGAGAATCAATGCAATGTTGAAATAACCTATTTGTATAAGTGCGTTTACCAAAGTATCATTTAATATTGAACATATGCAGGAAGAAAAAGACAAAAAAACACACACAAATATATATATGGAATATATATGGACAGGGACGGTGGGAGAGGGAACTATAATGGGAAGAGTGGAAAAACAAATGGTGTAATCTCAGAAGGAAGCCACAGAACTCTGACTCGATGTATTGATTGTTCATTTGTCTGGCCTTTGGGTCTAACTTAAATTACCACTGTGTGATTGTTGATGCGCATATGACAGAGGTCATGCAGTGCTCAAATCAATAAGCAGCTAAGTGGCCCCTACGTCACTGAAAAGTCCACTTCAACAAATCATTCTTTCGTAATTCGCTGCATTTCCCCCAAAATTACTTTTTGTAACATCATGATTAATTATCTCTCTTAAATCCATAACCACGGAGCACTAAAAATGTGCAATGCGAGGATCAGAATTATACCTATAAGAAGCATGCATCAACTGTCCCTACATTGCAAAAAGAAAGTGCAAATAGTCCATACAATGAATACATTTACAAGAATAATGTAATAATTAAGTGTTTTTACATATGTCCTACTTTAGACTGAAGCAAAATATGCTCACTGATACAAGTGAGGCAAAATGAGGAAATACATATTGTAAGTACAGTAGCTGGAGCAATGACATGACCCGGCAGCAGCCTGTTTGCTGCAGGAGGCAGAGGTTCGTGGTTTGCATCTGGTGGGTGGCCCTGGTTAATACTGCATGAACAATAACAAAGAAATACACGCCATCCGCTTCACTTTGAACGTCAAAGATCCCGTGATGTAATTCAAAAAAGAGTACGCTATTGTTGGCCAGCAATCATGGTCCATATTTGCAAAACTGGATACATTGCTGGCAAGTTGTTTAATTGGGAAAGAAATGGCCATCATCGCTCCCTACTGTGAAATATTTGCAGGACCCTGCTGTAAAAGATCATCAATATTCAGTGAGGCTTTCCTAGGTAGACAAGTGTAATAAAACGTGCAATAAAATAACTCTACATTTGATTTCTCTACAAATCGAATTTAACCTGACAACGCCTTTTATGAATCTTGCCATTGTGTAAAAAGATCTAACATGGAATTCTGAAAGTGCATTGAAATCACTGGATTTCCATTGCTTACAGTTGCCTTCTAATGGCTGTAGCTGTCATCACGGCTCAGAAAAAAATACGACGCAAAAACAGTGACAATTAGCATATGAAACAGCACACGTTACATGTTCAACAAACAAGCACTGTGCGTGCACACAGATACGTATTGTGTATAGTATAACTCATGCAAATTATTTCAAATATCGTCAGTGTGGAGTAGTTAAAAAGTATGCACAATGTCGTGGCTCCCCAAAGATGTAATACAATTCCGTTAACAATGCGAGAGCCTAACTGGAAGCAATTTACACGTTTCCTTTTTTTTATACACGCGCAATGTTAACGTGTCAATTTAACGTTGCACATTTGGCAAGTTATTTTGCTTTTTGAAAAATGCAATTAGAATGTGCTCACAAAGTTTCAGCAGTTTTAAATTGCAGATAGAAAAAAAGGGACAAAACAAATGCTGGCTATTAAAGTCATCTCGAGGCTCACCGCTGCACTTCCCTTGATATAAGACTTTAATCGGAACACACTGTTTTTACGTCGAGCAAAATTGTTTTTTATTTTAAGTGTGCCCTTTGTCGTAAGCCAATGGGCATTCAAGGGACCAATAATACATGCATAGCGAGGCATCACGACAGGTAAGATTTATAATTTTAAACATGCCAGACTGCCACCATGAGCACTAAATCAAACATGGTTTTATTTGTCTGGAGGCCAATATGTTAATTGTAATTATTGATGCAACAATAATCTCTTGAAGAATACCTAGCCGTTGTTGCTGAATATAACCACCATGATATTTGCAATTGAATTCCAAATGTCAAGTGTTTTAATCGGTTTGCTTAATAGTTAAAAACAATAAATAAATAAATCCATTGCAGTCGTTTTGCATACTCTGCCTTAATAACTGAAGTATTGAAACTCATGAATATCCTTTTATGAGTCTAAAAGTCTCCAGGATAACATCCATCCAATTTTTAAAAAATGTTTTATGCATTAAGGCAGTGAACATTTTGGAATAAAAAAAAAACTTGAACTACTGGACATCTGTGAAAAAGAGCTGCAAAGCTCATTGGATTCCTCCAGTCTAAATACAGATTCTGATTCTGAATGAAGTGAGTCTCGGAAAATTGAAACCAGACTGTGACAGTCTTCTACCAAGCTCATGGTTGCTCTTTTTTTCTGTTAAAGCAACGTAATCACGACCCAAATGCAATTCTAACAATGACATTGTAACGGTCCCATATTTCCTGTGTAAAAATGAAATATTCTGAAGTTTCCTGTATTTCATTTAAGTAATGAGCATCGTGGGTAGAGTGGTGGCTGGGACAGTGGTTCACGTACTGCAGTGTTAAATCAGTAGTCTGGGTTCTGAATGACACCAGTGTATGTATGTTACACCATACGTAGCCAACCGTACTAATCGGAGAAGCAGGCGAAGGACAACAAACTAAACACAAAAAGCAGTTCTAAATCAACGAGTTTTCAATCTAGATATAATAGATATAAAAGTGCATATTTCCAGTAACTTCCTAATACATGAAGAGCATTCCAGACAGCATCAGAAGCGCTTCTGAAATTGTGCGATGCAGCGACCGTCTTTGTTTGATGGCTAGTGGCGAGTGATTCCTGAACTGGTCATGGATCGTCTCGTCATCAACCTGCACTGACCAGCATGGTGAAGTATGGTCAACCTCCATGACCAACATGGCGCAGAGGGGAGGCCTTGATTCAATAATGGATTGTTAAAAGGGCTACCAATTATTGTTATTGTTTTAATGTTGATATTACATTATTGTACTATTTCAATGCAAGAGTAAACATCTATAGAATCTTTGAAATCAGTATTAACAATAATATTGTATTGATTTATGCATAAATTAATGCTGTAATAAAACAATAATTATATACACAAATATAGAAATACCAATATCAACAAAAAAAGTGTCAGAAATTGTGTAATATGCAGGTATTGTCCAACACATATGCTCTGATAAATGTACTTTATGTGATTTGCTTTAGTATTTAAAACAACAATATCAATATCACCATGAACGAAAAAAAATGTGTCGTAAAAAATCGAGAGATAAAAGCAAAAACTGATTTTTTCAGCCACTCGGAGAAAGGTGTGAGAAAAATCTCCTTTTATAAGCATTTTGCATTCATACCCAGACAAATGTGGGGTATTACCTTCCATCTCTTATCTCTGACATGGGTCAAGCATATCCATCTTCACTGTCAAATCCCATTCCAGAGTGACGGCATCTTCTGAAAAGCTAGCCGAGGTTTAAATAGAGCCGAGATGATGAGATTGACCTTTAGTGTGCCATGAAGAGATTGTGCAGATGAAATATAATAAAAGCGAAGAAGTGAATATTGGAGAGCTGGCAATGCTGATTGAAGGACTGCATTAAAGGAGAAATGAAAAATGTGTTGCTGAACAAGTGAAAACTATTGAAAGTAGAGCAAAGACTGCCAGACCATGCGTGGCAACTAAATTATTATTGGTTTCATGTTGTTGTTTGCTGATGCTGCTATTGTGGCTCTTGTTCATAATACATTAATTATAATTGGACAGAACAAATATGTGAAAAATTTGGCGCATGTTTTATTATTTGTTGAGTCCTTGCACCCTATTGTGCAAAATATCAAAAACACTTTTCTTAATTTTTTTTCACATTTTTTGGTGTGCACTATTATTTTAATAGCATTTTATAAATAAAAAAATGTGAATATTAATTTTCTCATGCTTATAAAATTAACACAAGTAATCCCCATGTCCTGGCATCAAATAACACGTGTTAGTGTGTGCAAAGCTCAGCAACATTGAAAGTAAAACAACTGTATTTAGCAGCCTGTGGTAACCAAACGGATATCTTAATGCCACATCGAATTCATGTCGTAGCATATTTATTATAATTAAGATTGGTTGAGCAGTAATGTATCTTTAAGCATCTGTGTAGGAATATAAAGCAGATAACGTTGCAGGCACCCTGCTTTTGCACAAGCGTGTGTGTGCACGTCAATCATAATAATAGATCCGCAGTGCTTAACCAATGTGCACACACGAAATACAATGTAGGTAATTCAATTGTGTACATGCAATACAAGAGTTATTATTTGTTTTCAATCTACGTTTCTGCCTTTATTTATGTAATTTTGTGAAAGAAATTTTATTTTTATAACACCTTCTCAGACCAATGTGAATAACTTTGGCAGAACATACCTCTTTTTTTCTGGCTCCAATTCTAATATATTTGTGACTGCAATCTCAATTTTGCTATTCCATTTTTCTAAAGGGTTATGTTATTTAGAAAATGTTTATTATTATAATTATAATTTGGGCCTTGATGTGTAATAACATGGATGATTGCATCAATTTTACAAAACAGCAATGTGTCTAAAGAATAACGTTATTGATTTGTGTGTATTTACCTGCTGTGCCATTTGAAACGGGCACGTGGACATCAATGCAAAAAAATGAACAAAACTTGAGAAGCGTGCAAAGAAGCATTGAAAGGTTGGTGCTCTGAATTACATTGAGGGACAGATGGAGGGACACCCGGTTTAGAAAACACACGCAAATTTAACACGGAATGTTTACGTCGTAATAGTAAAACAGTTTGGGCAGGATACGTTGCGAGAAAAAATTACCGTTGTTGAAGGCTAATGCGGCAGGCAGCCAAATGTAAGAACAGGCCCGAGAAGAAGTTAACTATGAAGATGGAGTGATGCCAACGGGTGGTGTGCAGCAGTCAGATGGATCGTTATATCATGACACCACGAGACCATGAGAGATGTGGACAGCTGTGGGAAGGCCAGCATTCAGCAGTGTATAGATCATGGCTGATGAAGATGAATGTAGTATGTGAAATTCAGTAAGCTACAGCATTGATTTATGGAACATATCCTCCTTCAATGTCATTTAATATTGGATGATATCATATTTTGCATGCACCTCTTTGTGCAGGTGAATAAGTGGCTAAATCAACTTACACCTGTGCCAATGTGATGTAAAGCATGACATATACGTGGCAAAATTGACTGATTTGGGAATATATTTGTGAATGTGCGGTTAGCATAAAAAAAATGTTGTGCTACGTCAGTAATTTATCTATTTGTTGATTAATTGGTGAAATCTATACTAGCAAAATATATTATGCTTACAAAATATGCATACAAATTGTTCATGTAAGAATACATTATTTATAATGTAT
>NW_024705017.1:0-30885 GCF_018977255.1 Callorhinchus milii
ACATTTACAATTTTTGAGTACGACGTTTCGCTGGTAATTGCATCCAGCATCATCGGGCAATTCACAAGAATGGTGAGGCTCTGCTCTTGCTCCCGGTCTTAAATAGAGCAGCAGCAGGGTGACATCATCATTCAACTCATCAGGTGCAACGATTCCATGTTGCCAAATTGCGAACGGTCGAAGGGAAAAAAAGGCGTGAAACTTAAAGCGGTGTACAAACGTAACATTGCAAATGACCGAATTTCGTGGAAGAAAAGTCCGCGAGTGACGAAAAGGTTTTGCGGGAAGTATCTTTGCATGTTTATATGTTTCTCTGGAGAACGGCTCCGAGACCACTCCACCAATGTCAATTAACGAGGTATCATTTGAAAACTCACGATACAGTAAATGTAGTTTCTCCTAACGAGGACACAGTTCAGGATCTACTTGACCTTGACAGCACTCGAGTTGTTGGCTTCGGTCATGCTCATCCGCTCGTGAGGACTGATGGTCTGAGGACCGGTGAGTAGTGTCACGTGAGTGATGTTTGGTAAGAATCAGCTGAGTGTGAACTGAGCAGTTATGTCACCCCATCCATAGGACAGACTGCCCACTAATTGTACAAACACGTTCCTTCGGAGTGGGCAGGTAGGAACTTGGTTGACCGCGTATTCGTGCGATCCGTGTCATACGGCGCAAGCTGCGTGGGCCGCGCGTCACGTGGTGCTGAGCCTGCCCAAAGCGCCCGATTAAATACATGCTATGCACGACAGACAGACAAATAATCCCTGGTGGGCAGTGAGGAACTGTTGTTCCTACCTGTATAACTGTCGACTTTCACAATTTAGCACTCAGTTCATCGGACCCACGCGGGATGCAGGTCTATGAGGGTTATAACGCATTCTTCAGTAAAATTTTGTAATGTATTTTTGAGAAGTTCTATATCAGACTGAAGTAAAAAGAATCTAATTTAAAATTCTAAATTGGTTTAAGAAAACAAAGTCTCTATTAATTACATTTTGCCTCTTGTTATAATCACTTAATTTAATTCACATTGCTTATCTAAAATGCATTTGGAATCTAACAGGCTATGTAATAAATAGAATACATGTGTGCATAATGTTCTGAGTGGCATATGATTCTAATTATGATGCCCAATTGGTTACCAAGGAAAGCCTCACTGAGCCAATAGATGTTTTTTTTAGGATGATTCTGCTTTTTGATGGTTGGCCAATTGAATTTATAATTGGGTTTGCGTGAGAGCAGAATTCAGAGTATCTGGAGAAAATCCACACACATGGGAGGTGTCATTCAACAACCGCCATATCCTGACTACCCATCAGCCCCATGCCCACGACAACTGACAAGCCCTGGTAGTCCTCTGTTCAAATACTAACCAGGCTCAACTTATCTTCCAAAATCTAGCCAGATTAGGGTGCTTTAGTCCTATCAATGAGGATCACAAAATCCGTCATCCCATCTCACTCTACTCCCCTCCATGTATATCTCCTTCGCTCCAGCAATCAAGGCTTCCCATTGAAGTCCTCAGTCACACTTTGTTGAGTGGGATAATCGTTAATTCTCCTCTGCTGTCGCAATCATCTGGAACGCCTCTCCAGCTGTCCATGCTGTCGACCCTCTGCCCCTGTTCAAGTAAAAATTCAAGGCTTTCTTCTTCTCTAACTTGAACTGACTGTCTCTCTGGACTAAACGTATACCCACTGTTTCTGCACAACGCTGAAGATGCAATCACATTTAGAGACCACATAAATCCAAATTGTATTCGTTTTATACGCATATATATGCAAAACAAGTGGCTGACTTCACTGAAAACGTGACATTTTGTGCTGGATTATCAACTATAAAACCCCACTTTACTTCAGCCACTACTTCCCATACAAATATGTTTTATAAATGCATATTCCAACACTTTCTTTGACCCAATCGAGCACGGAATGTAGGAAGGCTGAAATGGCAAAGAAGCCATTCACAGTTTTCATTGGAAATACAAATAAAATGCCAATACTGAAAAGTAGAACAATATTTTATTGAGTTGTGTGCACCATTGGCAACACAATAAAGTGGAAAATGTTTACGAGGACAAATGTTTCGTGGGTTCTCCCTCAAGCCTCGCCGTATTGAAAAACGCTCAAGTAAAAGAGCAAGTCATTATGTTATTGTATATCCCCTATTGTTGTCGTCTATCTTTGACCTAGATATTAAATAAAGGTCTATTTTAGGCACGTAACGCTGCAATATTGAACAAAAAAAAGGACGGAATAGGAAACTTGTCTGGAGAGTTGATGGAGGGCAGGAAATTCTGGCAATAAATCTAAAGTGCAAGTAGCACGTTTGTTCGGGTTTCATTCAACGCGGAAAAAATATTTTGTGGCAGGGTCACAATAAAAAAACATGAATACCAGCTAGGGTTAAACACCTACATTTGAAGCACGTATATCTCTAAAAGTGTCCATTTACTGCTCTGCATCAATCTTTAAAATAAAATAGTAACATATGCATGGTTCTTTCGATAAAGTCACGTAGATAGAAAAAAAAAACGAATAAAAAATCTTTCTACCCACGTGACTTTACCAAAAGAACCAAAGAGTATGAATTCCTGCAGTCACGAAAGCTTCAAATCAAAATAGTAACATTTCTTGCATGTTACTCAAAAAATCCAAGTCAAGTAAAAACGAACAAATTATTTCAGTAAAGCGTGTTTTATAATGTACTTATAAATGTACCAACTTGTTTACGCCGACATTAAAGGATTGAAAAAAGCTCAACGGATTAACCGTGCCATTTCAAATTTCAAAACGCTGAATAAGTTTTAAAATATGCTCGGTATTTTTCCTTCATAATTTACATTCAAACAGCACGCAATTTTACCCGCGGTTATTTATTTATTATTTCCCGCCCCCCCCCCCCTCCAAAAAAAAATCATAACCAACTGGGGAATATATAAAACACGAGGAGCTGCATGCCGATGTGTATGAGCTTTGGTAAACAGCAAGCTACCGGGCATTCCAGGGCTCGCACGTGCACAGATTCAACATCGACACTGAATGTCTCGTTATACGCTACGCTGTGTAGTACACTGCTGGATGAGGGTCTCCCCCTCACTGTGTGTCTGTGACGGAGGTTTGTTTGACCATGATGGTGAGTGTAGTGGGCCAGGGGAGGGCCCAGGACAGGTTCAAAATGTCCATGCCACGACCAGGACTCGAACTCGGGTCACGGGGGTTGACCAATGGGCCACCGCTTCACCCTGTGTGTATGTATGTATATTAATAATAATAATCCACTCGGCATGTGTTGCCTTACGGCAGTTTTAGTCCCAAGGAATCCCTCTCCAGCTCAGCTTAATGGCACGTAGCCCCAGCAAGTTTTCAGGAAGTGACCAATTTAGTACGGTAATTTAGTAATTGCTGGCAATTCTCCAAAAACGGGCTGAGAATTAGGAACACAATGGCCTCCTCTTATGAAGAGCGTCGAGGGATCTTTTTACACATCCACGGATGCTAAGATGTCAGCGTTCTTGCCACGCACTTACAGGGGAACGTGAAGGTACGAGAGTCAACCAGTCACCGTAAGAATCTGGCACCAGTTCACAACCCAGCAGAGCTAGCGTAGAGTTTAGAAAGTGGATTTATCTTGGCCACTATTAGAGGAATCACCGTCGCATTAATACACGCTCTGCTGGCTCCGTGATATCACCCACAGGCGCTGGAATGAAAATCTGTCCGCCAGGGGAAGGGAAAAAAACATCTACAGTACGCATGCATGTGCGCATGTGTCACCCACGGAGTTTAGGCACTTTACAAGGATCTTTGGTATTTCCAGTGACATACGAATTAGATGAGTCTATACTCTGAAGGATGACGCCTACATATTTCCCTCTTTGATCTTAAAGATAAAAGTCAATTTTCAAAAACATCATTCCTATGTGGCAATTCACCTTACAAGTGAACAAATGGATCATGATCATCCAGATATAGGTGCATACGTACAGCTCCTTGTTTTCCACTGCTGGATGAGTGCCTCTCCAAGCCATATGGGTTAAGAGTGTTATTTAGTAACTCACGACCATCAGTGCAGGTTGATGAAAGGAGTACAGATGTAGGAACATAGACGAACAGCACGACAGATTTAGCTGCATGGCACTCTACTGCCCATAACGCAGGCCCTATGTACTACAACTGTGAGGGCAGAGCAATGAAATCAGCCATCGAAATAGCCTCTATTCATCAGCATTCCCACTTCCATTGACACCATCATTAATATCGGAGCCACACTGTATGCCAAAACGTGTTGCATAAGAGGATTTCTGGATATTCTGTGCCATGTTCCCTTAAAACCCTGCGCCGATGTAGCTGGCACGCTGCCCTCTGGCGAGCTTCCTGCTGCCCTGCTCTGCCCACACCCACTGCGCCACCCTCCCTTCATCTTCCCCACTTCGATCAACAAGAGGGCTATTATATGTCTGCTTCCCGCTTAAACTCTACACCGCTAGCGGCCGACCTTTTGTCCACTCAGGGGGGCCGTGTTTCCAGCTGTAAAAGGCAGCGGGCGTCTGCACCGCCGCCAACCCCATGACCCCGCTCTCTTGCAGGTTTGCAGAACAATTGCGCGCGCACGCTCTTGGCAAATTACGTTCGGGGCAAATTACAGAAGAGCCGTGCGCTGCAGATACCCGGTCGGTTTGCAAGAGCACAATGTTTTCACTCGTTAACGTGTCAGGAACGGCACATGGAGTACGCTTTGCAAGCGCAGTAACTGTCGGTTACGCAACCTCAACGATATTCGGTAATATTTTATGTACACGTACAGCCCTTTTGTCCATCCACTGCTGGATGAGGGCCTCCGCCACCAGGCAGGTCGTGAGGGTGATTAGACCAACCTGCACCACACCAGTCAATGCGTGGTGAAAGCGGAGAGCATAAGATGTTGCAGCATAGTTCAGTACTACATGGTTTTTTTTTTCTGCACTGCCCTCTGCTGATAACGTAGGCTTGCAGCAGCCTACGCCACCTGTTTTTATACAGGCCGGTTACTCATCCAAGCGCAAAACAGGCTCAAATATGAACTGATGAGATCGGGCACATCCTGGGTTTAAGTGGGAGGAATTACTCCTATGTCAAAGATATGAAAGAGAAAATCTGATCCATCAGCTAATGGTGCTATGAGTGCGAAATGAGGGTGATGAAAAGTGATTACTTCAAGCTGGAGCTGTTATTGCATTTAATAATCACGGGCGGTTTGTTACCATTCAGTTTACGGCATAGTGGCCACCTTTTTTTCCAGTCCAGCAGCAATTATTTGACAGAAAGGGAACAGTCGCATTATAAAACGCTCTGTGTATTTTAGAGCGACATGCAGCTAAAAGGCTTATTGTTGTCTTTAATGCATGTAACTGCACATACCAGCTAAGTGCAGTACAAGGTAACTTTTGACTGCTGCATTGAAAGCTGCTCATGTGGACACAATTTAAACAACAGCGACGAACATTACAGGATGCTGGCCATCCCTGCTCTAAACATAATGGAAAGTAAAGCGGAGAAAATGATGGTTTATTGACTTGGCCAAGACAAGAGAACTATAAATGTATCGAGCATGCACCGATTGAATAACCCGAGGCATTTCTCTTGCGGGACCATCAATAAGCCATTAAACTAGGCAACCTTTCAAAAACAATCTCGTCCGATGCAGGCTTTCCACCCATCCTTCCATTTTTGGTCTCCCCGCACGTAACATCGAGTATTATAATCTAAAAATCACAGACTTTCAATTCCGTGGGATAGCTTCCCAAACAAATCCCCTTTGAAAGACTCACGAGCAGCACGTTATTAACCCACGGAAAGGTTTTGTTGTGCAAGTGAGTCATACATGGTAATGTGATGCATAAATTAGGTCCCCGTGATGAACTGTAACTGCACGCGCTGCTGCTGCTGCTGCTGCAGGTATTGCCGCATAGTTTGGCTTGAATGGACCTTTCATGAAGGACGTGACTTCACTGTGGCGTTTTATTTTTCCATTATGTGGCATTTCCAAATTTCAACTTTGCGAAAGGATATTTTCCTTTTCCGCTTTGAAAAAACGTGAAGAAGTTTGAAGCTCTCCAGCTCCCTTAATGTTCGCCAATGTGGGCAGTTTTTCAATTTAGCCCAACTGCGATAAAAATCTATCTCAGTTGTTATAGTTGGATTTTTTTCATTCTCTGGAATAAAGCGTAAAGCTGTTGCCTTCTGAATTATGCAGTTGGTAAAGAATGCATCTGTTTATGGCCTTTGTCGTGCTGTTAATGTATTCTCATGGGCTGCCTGTAGCTATGGCAGCCAGCTGTGAGATCACTTTTCTTGAAAATAGGCTGCATTATGGCCCAATTAAGGCCGGGCGTTTGGTACAAACGACGGGGCCGGGGCCCGGTGTGCAAAAAAAGACGCACGCGGCCCCAAAATGCGCACGTGCATGTGAATTTCACAAACAGAGCACATGCAGCTGTCTGTGGTTGGAGTTTGAATGCGCCACACTTACTCAGGTCAATGATGACATACACCTTGCCTTCTGGCTCCAGGTCCACCTGTTGAAACAAAGCACACGAATCCAGAAATGTCAAATGCAATTTATACTGAAAGTAAAACGTTAATTTGAGCAACAATTTAGAGTCGTACGTTAATCCACTGCTTGAAAACAAAGAGGCTTCCCCCACGCTGGAAGTCATTTTTGTTCGTTTAACTATATTTCACCACTCCGGCCAGTCCTGGTTGGTGAAGGGGGGTATTATCACTGAGGACCGGCTCAGATATCACTGTCACTGATGTTAGCCATGGTTGAGAATCGAACTCGGGTTGACTGTGTATAATTGAAATACAGGGGTACATTCTTATAAATAAAAAAGAACAAAAGTAATGTGAACACAATTTTTTTTATATAACATTAATACAATGAATGTAATATTTTTTTTAAATAAAATAGTACCTTGACAACAGCACAGGATAACACGATAACATGTTCGTACATTTTCTTTTAGTTTAGAGTTCAAAAGCCTCATGAATACACATCAGAGCCGATAATTAATGAAACCAGTCAAATTGTTTCATCTACCAACTGCAGTTTGAGTGATGATGTCCAGAAGTGTGAATCACGAAGAAATGGAAGCCAAAGAAGGGAATGGGAGCCCGAGAGTAGAATCAGAGATGCCTCAATAAAGTCGGCTCATGCGTAGATGACCTGTGGCATCATGAGAGATGCCGTTTAGAATCATAATCTTTAGACAGGAAGAATTCGATGAGATATGAAGCTGTTTATCACAGATGTCCAGTAGTAGCACGGGGGTCATAACGTTACAACAAACAATACAAAAAAAACAATAGGAGTGCAAAGTATAGGACATGTAAGAAAATCACTAAAAATAGAGGCCTTCACCCAGCAATCATGGATGATGATAATTATATAACTAATAAAACAAAACCTGAGAGACACAGGTTTGAGTCAGACAACTGGCAGCTCCACGTCACCAGCTACTGGTGGCACATGACTAGAATACGGCACTTGGCACGTGGGTCACCTCGACTTTTCAAACTCTCAAACCCGTTACGCTGCTATGTGGCGACGAGTTGGCAGCATTGCAAATGGATCGTTTACCGATTTGTGTGGACTGTTGCACATGTACAGCCCCTTTTTGTCAAGCAACCGCTGAATGAGGGGGCCTCATCATTTCATGGGAATTAATTTGAGCATACTTCACCACGCTCGTGAGTGCAGGTTTGTTTGAATGCATAGGGTATAGACATTAGAACACAGAAGTAAAGTACAAAATTATATTTCTTCTGCACTGCTCTCTGCTATCCACCATGTAGCCCTGCAGCCCTATTATGATCTGCACATGGTCATCACCCATAAAGTATCACCCAGTCACAATTTTGCTTAGATCTGACAAAATATGGAGCATTCTGGGTGATTTCATCAGATGCTCTCGGAGTGTTATCCCCTGTGTGACTTAACACCAGATAGCAAATTTTCCCTCCCACATGCAAAAACATACATTAAATGGAATTTGCCATACATGCATGACCATCTTGAAAAATACTGAAACCGAGTGAGGCTTTCTGGAACGCATAAAATACGCTGGTGCAACGTTACGTTGGAAATCCATATCCCTGACAGCACCGATGTGTTTGGCTGGAACAAGTGACCCAGGAATTCCATGCAACGATGTTTACATCAAAGCATTCGCAAGGTGAACTAAATGCCAGCGGGTGTCGGTTTTGGGGAAATGCACCACCTCTGTATGAAAGCCGATCGGGCATTTGAAACAACGCGCGGCAAGATCTGCCACACCCCTACACACCGCATGGCCAGCATCGGGGTTGCTGAAACGCACCCACTTACTTACAATCCGCCCCAGACCAGGGTCGGTAACCCGCGGCTAGAGCCGCGTGCGGCTCTTTACCGACTTCTTCGTGACTTAATGTGCGTAATCACATTGCATTGCGGGTCTTGAAATATCGAGTTTTGTACCGAATTCGGAAAAAAAATGGCTCCCCTTGTTATTTTGGTTTCTGACTCCTGCCCCCGACTCTGGTACAGCATGGCACACTAAGTCCAAGTCCACACGGAGCATGCTGCCAAATACCACTTAAACAATGCGATGTTACCAATGCCATGGAAATACCCATTTGCTTAATCTGTTGACATTTGTATGAAACATTAACGCATCGTATTACAGTGCGCGGTCTGACAGGCTAGTTTGTATTCCTGACATGTTGAATAAAGGGGGCTCCCTCCGAGGGTCTGAATTTATTAACAAAAAGCCGACGAGTGAGTCACGCTCAAAATTCTGAACTAGAAATGGAATTGGAATGATTGAAATGAAGTTACCTCCCAATGAATGCTAAATATGTTTTAATAGTTAATGTATAATTAAAGTTATAATTAAAACATATAATTATTACCCGTAATTAAGTTGATAATTAAAGTGTAGGGATGCATTGACAACAAGCGGCAGTGCAGCAAAATGTTGTTGTACTGTACTATGATCCAATGTTTATGCTCCCCCTCCGTCACCAGCCAGCACTGTGCGGTGTGCTGAAGTATGGTCCAAGATGCCCCACGACTTACATGGCATGGAAGGTCCCTTAGCAAGACAGTGAACTGACAACACGGCTATACGTGCACATGTACAAAACATAACTTATTCAAGCAACAGATCTCAGTAAACTAAGCAAGTCATCCTTACAGCTTGCAGATTACAACACAAAAACTGTGGTTAATGTCAGCTCACACCCAAATACAACTTCGCATTTGCAAAGTTAAACAAGGATGCTTCGTTCCTCGTTTACTGCTTTGTAGATAATAACAACTTCACGACAATGCAAAAAAAAACCACTGTACATATTGTTTCTTGTCATTACACACCAGCCTCGCTTGCAAACTGAACCTGATCGGTTGCCTAAGGCTTTGCAATCGCACGTGAAAAGTGAGTCGTAATTAAATAACTTTTGCAAATCAAAAAATCCCTTCAAAGCTGCCGAGTATCAGTGTTTAAACATTCATACTTTCCCACTGGATATGTGTAAGCCGGCCTGCTTGTGCCCGATAGCGCCCGACCACATGGCGGCGGTGAAATCAACACAATTCTGCAAGCCAATGTGTGAGATAAGGCAAGAGCAATTGTGCTGCGGATTAGATGACATTTGCGAGTCAGTCAGTCATCAGCCAATGGATTTTTATTCGGTCTAAACTCTATGGTATGGGTGTGGTTTCACGCTTCAATACACCGGTGGGCTAAAGAAGTGAACTAATTCGTCGTTTGTCAACGTGACACTTTTTTGCTGATTGGCCGTGTCGGGTGGTGGAGGGTTACGACACATTTATAAATAAAGCGATCTGACCCAAAAACGTTGATTATGGACATGGAATTGTGGCGGAGGAGTTGCCTGCGCGATACACGCGTGGACTGTGACCCGTGCGTGCACCCAAGCTATTGTTTCAGTCCTGCCGCTATTCCAAACGCTGTGTCGCTTTTGCTGGTCTCGTGTCTGTTGCATTTTATGCTATTTTGCATTATTTGTGGTGGGTATTTTTATTTTGATCATGGGGTCGTAAGCGTCAAGTGAATGGAAGAAGTGAGAGCAAGAGTAAAGGCAGAAAGAGTGGTGAGTTTAGCTCAAAAAGTAATTGTTGGATCGACTTCCTCTTCATCATCATCACACTCCCATCATCATCCAAAGTACATGGAACTTCAAAATGTATAGTATATATATATTTTGTATTCATTCCATTTAATTGTATTATTTGTGTTATTTTCTGTTTGTGTTATTGTGCAATTTAATTAAGTACATGGATGCTATTTCTGTGTACAGTACAGGATTAAAGTAAAAAAAATCATTTTATCCAGTGTCTTCAGTCGGACATGGGACCCTGACCCCTTTTTCTATATAAACAAAGTGTGTACATTCGCAAATTGTGTTTTCGCGCATATTTTCAAGAATAGAACCCTTGCGGATGTCGAGGTCTTGCTGCAGATTAGCCGGACACACGTGTGTGAATATGTAGATACACTGAGCCCTGCTAGGAATGTGGAATTTCCACTACTGGCTCAGGTGGTAAACAAAAGTGCACCAACCAAACTTGAGTAACTTTAATGTATAATTGTTCCCGAATATACTACCAATATTAAAAAAGTGTCTTTGTCAAGCGTAATAATGTCCCTCTTCTCCATGCAACAGGGAAGCCCACAGTCAACCTTTGCTTATTTCGGAGGTAGCTCAACACACTCTTTTACTGCACCCATCGTTTTCAGAATCTGTATTTATTCTGGAGGAATCCGATGAGCTATAAAGCTCTTTTTCATAGATGTCCAGTAGTTTTTCACAGATGTGTAGTCTTGAACTACCTGCCACCAGCCGTCAGGACTATTGACTCCCTGCCTCTGTTCAAGTCCAAATTCACGACCTTCATATCTTCATGTGTCTATGACTCGCTGCATCTCTCAAATACATTCTACAAGCCCACTGTTGCTTTACAGTATCTTGAGATGTGGTCACATTCGGATACTATGTAAATTCTATTGCCACTTTTTCTCTCGCGAAACCACTTGTTCCTCTTTTTTGTACGTACGTATGTTGAACATCTTTCGCACTGTGATAATACAATTTCATAATGCGCATTCCATCCAGGTACAGGGAAGAACAACAAACTAAACACAGAATAAATTCTAACCGTATCGTGTGCATGTGTGCATGGCGTCTCTGGCCTCCCGCGCTTGTCCCGCTCAGCACCCAAGGAGACCAAAGAGCGGCCGGTGTTCCGTGAGCGCGTGCGGCCCCGCAAGAGGCAGGGCGCCGTGCGGAGGCGCGTGCACCAGGTCAATGGACACAAGTTCATGGCCACGTACCTGCGCCAACCCACCTACTGCTCGCACTGCCGCGACTTCATCTGGTGAGTGCCGTTCACGTGCTTCAAGCCGACCCCCACCACCCCCTACCCCCGCCACCAATGCGCCAAAACCAGTTGGGGTGGCTATCGAGTATGCAGGGGGTGCGCAACTCCACCCTGGGTCGAACAGGGCAGGGGGGGCCCAGACCGCCGAACTGTTTCTGAGCTTCTCTGTCAATTGCCGTTGAAGCACCTGAGATGGTGTTTTCTCTCATATGCCCTTTGATACATGGCAGTCAAACTTAATATGTTTTAGGCCTTGGAGCTGAAGTTGACAAATTCCTGGTATGTGAAATGCAGTATTAAATATGGTGGCGCTTTTTCGTGTAACTCATTGGTCAGCGGGCATCGACGTTCAACTTGCCGGGTTGAGTACCCAGTTTGATCTCAGTTTCCAGATTCAAACGCACAATCTTAGCATTGCCCGGTGAGTTTTCTGACCTGGTAATTAGCCCACTGAGGTACCCTGTCATCTCCAACCTAAAGGGAACCTAAAGCAACTTTTCATATCTCCTGGAGCCAGTCTCTTTTGCATTGTTAGTGCGGCCTTGACTAATGTTGGTAGGTATACTCTACGTGAAAGTGTGAATTGAGTAGTCCTCCATTTTATAAAGGTTTGTGCTACCAGAAGGGATCACATTCTATTCTGTATTATCTCCCTTACAAAAGATGTAATGATTCATCCTTATCAGTTAAAATCAATTCTTAAACTGAATGGTACACCCATCCAATCGTGTGTAAACGAGCAAAACAACTATCTGGAATAATCTTTTGGAATTGCCATGGGGTGAATTGTCAGTTGCCTACTCTCTGGACTATCATCTGGCAAATGAAGGAAACTTCTATGAATATGTGCAGTGGCAGTCCAGTGGTCAGCGTACTGCGCTAAAAACTCTGCAAACCTAAGTTTGATTCTCTGCCATCGCCTCACTAACCCGCATCGACCAGCACGGTGTGATACGGTTAAACAATTCCCACGTCCGACACGGTGTAGGGAGGGGAAGCGTTCATGCAGCAGTGAATTGACGAAGGCTGGATGTGTACATGTAAGACCAGGTAGAGTATATGCTTCGTGGCAGGTGTTGGCACGGACTCCATGGCAGACGTGTGATGTGACGGGAACTTAAGAATGCGATGTTGGAAGTCGGTGGAAACACAAATGGAGGTGCAATCAAGAGAGTCACTCCAAAAATAGACAATGCAGGAAGTGCTGTGCAAAAGTCAAACCCTTGGCCGCTATTGTTGGTTTACAGCAGCGAGCGTCCCTTGTGTGCACTCGTGTCGACAACAGTATTGCCGAATGTAGAGATTGCGTAAAAGTGGGACGTTAATCTTTAATAGGGCAAAAAAAAGTGTCTAATCAAGAACCATTAGCAGTAAGAAGCCTAACGAAAAAAAAATACCATTCATCAGATATTACATTACATCAGGAATTTGCGAGCCATGTTCAACGCAAGAGGATTGTTTTTTTTTGGGGGGGTGGGGAGGGTGGTGGAAATCGCAGCACTTCTGACCTTTTTACCTTCCTCTCTGCCGGTGACATTTAATCATTACCAGGGCCACAAGACATCTTCATAGCAAAGCACTGCATTTTCTGAGTAAGAACTGAAAACTTTTTGTCGCAATTTTGTTGCCATAGTCGAGGTGAGAATGTTGAGCTTTGTGTTGCATTCATTCATTAATGCCTTAAAAATGCTAACTATTTGCATACCGCGTTTACTGCGTCTCTGCGATTGCGTGCGACGCAGCCTGGTTCATCGTAAAGGTCCTCAGCCATTGTTATAGCCCTTTGAAACTTGCAAAAGAATCTATTTCCTTAAGAAACGTTACTTTGTGAAATTGACAAACATTTACTAAACAATACAAAATGTAGATACATTACATTATTTATAGCCATTAATCCATTGTTGGATGAAGAGTTCACCATGACATGTCGTTTGTGGGAATTGTTTGACCGTAAGTTTCGTGCTGATCACTGGTCAGAGCGGTTTTTAGTCCGTCACCCTTCCCCACCAGCAGCGTTTCACATCGCACCAATACTCACTACCGGCTCCCAACCAAATCCTGGGTCAATTTTAAGATCACACTGTCTTAAAGTTCCTTTATGGACTCACCCCTGCCTACCTCTGCCCTCTCATCTCACTCAACTCCCCTTCACACACTACTCCAACAACAAAGGTTCCATATTGAAGTCCCCAGTCAACCTTCACTCGGTGAAATGTCACTCATTCTCATCTGCAACCGTCTGGAACGCTCTTCCTTCTGATATTCAGAAGCCACTGGAGCTATGCACTTTTAAATCTAGGTTGAAAACTTATTGGAACTGCTTTTTGTGTTTAGTTTGTCGTCCTTCCCCCGCATCTCCGATTGGCATGGTTTGCTATGTATAGTAGGAAATAAGTTCAACGTTCATCTGCTGCTCCATCATGGGACCTCCTTTGCCAGTACTAAAATATGAGCAAAACAGGTGTTAAGATGGTCTAACACCGTTTTGAGAATAGGCTCAAAAGAAAGCTGTCTCTGGTGTGGACCAATCAGTTTCAAAGTCAATGCATATATTATTAGAGTGTTTTTTTTTGCATTCTGACCACAAGTATTGTGGTTAATGCAGACATGATTCCTTGTAAAAGGTTTCAGTTTGGTGTTTTAACATCTTAACACCTGTTTTGTTGCCAGAAAAAAGGGGAAAAACCTATTCTCATCTGCTGCTCCCTTAAGTAAAGTCTGAAGACCTTCCTTTTTTCCCTCTGTTTATGGCTTACTGATCACTGTTTCTGCACAGTGTGCTGAAATGCAGTTTCAATTTGACACTATAAATCCAATTTTTCTTATTGTAGTATTTGTTTAAGCAGGAAGAGCCTTAACTGCATTCATTCGCATCATGAGCAAGCTGTCATCTAATAGGTTGAGCACATATTTTGCATCGAGATACAAATTTATGTCAGCTGTTACCCATTACCCTTTATAGCGGCACATAATATGTAGATGATCTTAAGTAATTCCATCAATAATTGCATTTAGTATCCATCCTCAAGTTGCCAAAACACTATACATTTGGAAAGTTTCAATTGTTTATTCGTTTTGTTGGAGCTGATACAAAAATAAAAGTGTGTCAGGAGCATGTAACTTTGCCCATTATTTTTGCCCTGGACAAAAAGAGAATGGGTAATCCAGGAGTTGAATTGTGCCCTTGGGAACTCCAGTTTACAGTTGGCAGACTCTCTAGGTCTTCACTGCGGCCAGGAAACACACGTCAGAGTCAAATTCATCTCTTGACACTTGCATAATTGATTTTTTTTTGTTATATATACATTGCATGAGTGTTTCAAGGTTAACCTGCACTTTTAGATTCAGAACATTTGAAATGTAAGTGCATATTTCTCAAGACATTTGCCCTGTGATATATGTACGCATATGGCCCATCGCCCTTATGCCACAAGCATAGAATTCTTTAGGACATGTGTGAAGTGTTCACACCCTCATCACGTTTTGTCCTTCGCAGCAACATAGACAGGCCACTTTACCTTTCTGGACTCTCTTTGTGCAGCCACGCAGGACATTGCCCGAAATATCACCGAGCATATACTTTTCCTTTTCAAGGCAGTGTTATTTTATCACCCACCAACTCGCTATTTGAAAACCTGGTATAATCATAGACGTCCGCCTGGATTCGAACCCACCATATCCACGGAGCCATCTCAGTACTGGAACTTATGAGCCTCCTGATCACATCCACACGACCACCGCACAGAGCTTCAGCAGTGATTTGCTATTCCGTTGTGATGATCTAGAACCTTGAGCCACTGTCTTCGTGAATAATATTCCTCGCTTAATTATATTCCAAATGAATCCTTTTTCGTTCCGAGACGTCTGCAAGTTGCAGGGTGGGGGTCCCGTTCACCGCTGAATCTCGGAACGCGCAAGCGGTTCACATTGATTTCATGAAGAGAGGCGCAGTGCCGTTGTCTTTCACAGACATCGTCCTCACCGCAGAGAACTGTAGCGACACGACCGCACTCTATGGTAGCTGGCGCTAAACTGTGCCACGCTCCCTCCCACATGGCCTTGTGGGAGCCTCGTTACATTTTCCGACCTAAAGACGGAAGAAAAACTGATGACATAAATGTGCGTCATTTAATAGACCGTTAATAAATCTTCTCTCCCATTAACGTTTGCGTTATTCATAGTATCTTGTTGGAAATGCAATCCAAACGTCAGCCAACTGTGTGAGCCCGCACATATACAATATTAACAGTGCATTAATTTATTGATAAATATTGATTAACACTGTAGCTTTGTAGCCTCGTAGCAGGGCTATGGAGGTGATATTACATTTAAAATAAAAAGGTAAAAAAAATACGACTGTATTGTCGGCATCGGAGGGCAGCACAGCAAAATACAACGTTGGACTGAACTGCTATATCCCAACATTATGCTGCCCGCCTTCACCAACCCGCACTGACCAGCAGGGTGAAGTATGGTCAAATAACCCCCGAGGCCCACAATGTGTGTTGGTGCCATTAACCAGCAGTGGATTGACTAAACGGCATGAACATGTACATCGATTCTAAAGTCCACGATTCACGCGTCAAATCACGTGTATGAAAATCAGTGATTTTCCATTCGTGTATATATGTTGCATGTAATGGGTTCACACGATCCCTTCAGCCTGTGGAGGCCACTACATGTATCACCGTGTAAAAAACAAGAATCAAGTTGAACGATATTGACTGACTGATTGGATTGAATCGTAACAATTCATCTAAATCCGGGGAGAGAGAGTGAATCGTTACACCCCTTGCTATCGTGCACGCTCACCTTCACACGTACATGTGCACGTGCAATGCCTAAAAAGCTCTCTAGCTAATGTCGTAGACGCTACGCTAATTGCTTAGGCAAGGGTAGCTGCTGCACACCGTACGTACGCCTGTGGTTTACTGATATTGTTACCAGATTTTTTTATTTGTTCTTTTTAGTGTGTGTGTGTGTGCACACGGCAAACAGGGTTGGTAAACAAGGTAGATTTGTGCCCCATAATGTCATTAGGCTGTGGCTGTGACTGCCATAGGGGCCTGGCGGTGGTTTAGAGATTGTATTACGACCTCATAATGTACTGACCGCTCTGAGACAGGAGATGTTGAATGCAGAGCAGGGTTACCTGCGATACGGTGGCGAGATGTGAACTACCTCGCCTGGTATACAGGTGGATGTGGGTTCCATCCCGACCCTGACACCTGTATAGTTTTAGTTTGAATGGTCTCCCTGTGGTTGTGTGGATCTTTATCCGGATCCTCCGGTTTTTCCTTCAACATTTAGAATCAACATCAATCGTTTAGATAATTTGGCTTCTATAAATATCCACGTGATAAGCCACTTTATTGGGCTATCATTTGTGGCCAAGTCGTTTCTGAAAAATAATTATATAGCTCAGTGGGCCTTACCTAGTAAAGTAATAATATTTTAAAATAGATTAGAACGTTGTTCGGCTAAATATTAAATGTAACATGTGAACACAAACCTATACTTCGAAACAAAAATATGAGCCTTTACATTGATTTGTGTATGCAGCGTAGACATTTTTTTTTACCTGTTTAACACTTTGTAGATATGCCCACGATAAATCGTGCACCCTAGCAGCTGTAGTCGTTGCATAGTTTATGCTCTAGATGTCTATCGTGTTGTGATCGTGTGAATTTTGCAAAGTTAAGTGGTGCAGGCAACACCATTGTTTAACTCTATTGCCATTGTGTGCCAGACAATGTGTTTGGGTTGGAAGCTATTTGAAATGTTCACGCTGGGAAGTACTACAAATGCACTTAGCTGGGCTTTTGGTATCAGTGTTTGTGCGTTGTATAAAGTTACACTTGATAATGTGTCACGGTTCTCCTCCCTACCCAGAAATTCAATGAATGCTCATGGTTCAGGGTTGCGATTTAAATCAATAATTGTTTTTTTACGTCTTGTTTTGATGGTCTTTTACGTCTTGTTCCTCATTTTTTGCTGTCATGTTTACAATTCCACGTGCTCCGTTAGCAAGAATGTTGCACAAGTGTCATGAGACAACTTCCGAGACACGACTTGTAGAGGGTTTCTTCTTTAGTTATTAATACTTTAACTACAGGGTCACACAGTAACACAAGCGCTGACTGACTTATCGCTTAGCCATCCATACAGCGACATCAGCGACGTATAACTATATAGCTGGCTGACTATATAGTGACGGCGGCGACGAAGACTGCATAGCTGGCTGGCTATGCAGCGACGACGACGAAGAGATGGTAGAGATGGCAGCCAGGACCCAAACCCCCACGACAGCCACGAACCCCGTTTGCCTCCATTATATTCACCCAGCGCGGCAAAGCCCCGGCCTTGGCCACGCCCCTCTTCTGGAACTCTCCCGCGGGTTCCAGGAGCTTCCAGTTCGAACCCCTCTTTGACCCTTGGCCGAGTTATGCCCCCCTTGTGGTCGCTTGCATTCATACCCGTAGTTAGCTCCCATGGCCACCAGACGGCATACTGTTATTACACAAGCATAATACAGTGTATGCATATAATTTGCATTGTATGTAAATAATCGGTTCTCAGCAGCACGATTTGGTGTCTATATTGTGTGAGTATAAGAAGACATTTTAATCTGCATCTTTACATTCCTGTTTGAACTTTCCCTGTGACCACATTGTGAGGCTTCTATTGCATCTCTTCGACATTGTCCCATTGTCATCGATGAAAAATGTCATAAGAATGGCAATGTCACTTTTACTTTGGCTCTTAAGTTAATTGGCAATGTACAAAAATTCACCCCCGCCTCGAGGCAACATAGAAAGTTCAAGTAGTTATACTTGCCCTTATTTATGAGAGTCACTAACCAATTGAAGACCATGCAGCTGAAAATGTTATCCCCCAAATAGAATTTCGCTGTCCGATCACTGTCATATTCAACACAGTAAAATTGCAGTCGAGAGTCGAGTTAAACTGTGTCCCTTGGCTGTGTTTATTCAGTGTACATTACCCTCTATGACAATTGGATCTGGCACATGTACAGTGACCAAGACAATGGAAAAACAGCATGGAGAGCAGGGGGAACATTGGAAAAGCACGGAGGAACAGGCGGAAAGGGGAACACATGGGCGAGGGAACTTATGCAAATTGGAGACATTCACTGTGAATAAAGTCATTGGGCTTGAGCAGGACACATTACATGATGATGATGAGTGGGCGAAACTAATGATTGAGAGGCAGCCAAAAGCATTGAACACGTGCAATACGGCTTGTGGAGGCCTTCAGCCAGCAGTGGATTGATCATGATTGATGATGATGAAATTGCAGCCTGAAATATGCTTAAATCCTGGCTGTGTTTATACAGGAGAATCTTTGACATGGGCAACAATCTGTGACGCACCAAAAAATATGTTTTGTAGTGACTTGAGCTTTTAAGTTGATCCATGCTTCCATTCATTGTCCATATTGTATCCGTGTGGAAACATCCTTCGGTGGAGTCGATAAATATGCAAGTCAGCATGATTGTGCATCCAAATTATAACTCTGGGGGTGATGTTTCCTGTAATTGGTAATGATTGGTTTAGGGAAGGCCAGGGACAGGCCGGTCCATACATTGTGACCACATAGATGTGGTCCATTCTTCCACGACCCAAGCAGTTTCGTTCGCCCATTGACTTTGTAAATGTGATGGCAAACATCGTGTGTGCATCTGTTGGTCGGTTGGCAAAACAGAACATTCTCGATTATCCCGGGGTAATGGATGGGAGGGGGGTGGCCCAGTTTGAACACAAACACAGACAAAGCAGAGCATATGTAAACTAGGACATGAAAACCTATTTATTGCGATTTAATGTTTTCGTGACTGCAGGGATTCATCTTCTTGGTTCTTTCGGTAAAGTCACGTAGAATGGAAATAATAAAATAATACAAATAAAACATAGAATAATTCTCACGACGTTTCGGCCACAACGCAAGCAGCCGTCCTCAGGTGAAGAACAGGTCTGTCGATAAGGCAGAGTCTGTCTTATCGACAGACCTGTTCTTCGTGACTTTACCGAAAGAACTAAGAAGACCTATTTATTGCTTTACATGTGTAGAATCGGGTGGGGGGGGGCGGGGTTGAAGACAGAGCATGAGATGTCTTCTGTCTTTTAGTTGTTTCGTAAAGTAATCAAGTTTACTCGTTAGGTTTGCAGTTGCGCGGGCACCGAGTCATTGGCCCTCGACAAGTTGATGGACCAGCGAAGTAAACTTGAGCGTGTGAAATTGTATTCATTTATTTATCTATCGCAAGCACAGTTAATCCACACACACAAAAAATGATACGCCCATGGATGATTGAGAGTTGACTGCATAAAGAAATACATTTTGTCGCCAGCCTCTGAGATGCCGAGTCACCCGTGCATTATGCAACAACCACTGTCGTTCACCACTAAGTGGCGGTGACGTCACCACGGCGCCTGTGCCATGCTAGGTGCACTTTGAGGCCACGCGAATGTGTCGGAGGTCATATCCAAGTGTCCACGGATTGACTGACTGAGATGACTGGTAGATGCACCAATTGCGCCCCCCCCCCCCCCACTGGGCCAACTACATTATGCACACGACAGACAACCAGCAGAGAATACATAAGCAGCAACGTGCTTCCACCTTGTGGATGATTGTGCTAAACGAGAGCCACTAGTTTGTATCTGTTACAATCCTCTCGTAGGCCACTAGGAGGCAGTGTTAAACAAGCTGTTGCCAATGACGCGCGCACAGCCGTTTTTTGAGTTAGTCGCTCGAGTACAGATATCAGTCTATACGTTCGGTAGCCTCACTGTATAGGTGACTGCACGCTGACAGAGAAGGTTGATGCGTCTGTAGCGTTCTATTGACCATTTTTTCCCCATTGCCACCGTTGTGTAACGTGCCGGTCTCGCTGAAAGAAAGGACTGAAGCTAGTTGTAATTACTGGCGAAACGTCGTACTCGGATTGTAAATGTGTTGTGGCTTGGCTCTCCAACACACCGGTGTGCTGTACTCGTGACGAATTGGTATGTTCTGTTTACATGACAACCCTTACTAGTTGGCTGTGTCAGGTGGTGGCGGGGTTTAATGACACATTTATATATTAGAATAGGTTTTCCCCTTTTTTCTGGCAACAAAACAGCTGTGTTAAGATGTTAAAACACCAAACTGAAACCTTTTACAAGGAATCATGTCTGCATTAACCACAATACTTGTGGTCAGAATGCAAACAAAAACATACTCTGATAGTATATGCATTGTCTTTGAAACTCACACCAGAGACAGCTTTCTTTGGAGGTTAGTCTCAAATGGTGTTAGATCATATTTTGGTACTGGCAAAGGAGGTCCCATGATGTAGCTGCTCACCCGAGCTCTCATTACTCTGATAGTGGCATTGTCTTTGTGCTGTACGCCTTTTGACGTCCTCTGGTCTAACGCCTTTTGAGACTCAGGCTCCAAAGAAAGCTGTCTCTGGTGTGGACCAATCAGTTTCAAGGACAATGCATTATTATCAGAGTGTGTTTTTTGTTTGCATTCTGACCACACGTATTGTGGTTAATGCAGACATGATTCCTTGTAAAAGGTTTCAGTTTGGTGTTTTAACATCTTAACACCTGTTTTGTTGCCAGAAAAAAGGGGAAAACCTATTCTCATATTTTGGTACTGGCAAAGGAGGTCCCATGACATTTATATATTTACGCGATCTAACCCAAAAAACCTCTTATGGATGATATTGGTCGTGAAAGCCTACGTGTTAAACTGAAAGAAAAGGGCCGCGAAGGCAAAAACGCTGCGGCGATGTTGCCGCTCAACTAGTGTGCTCGTTTTATTCCCCGACACCCCCATCTTTTAACCTTTAACCCATGCCCAGAGCTTTTATGCACATTGTGTCAAAGAATAACACGTACTGCTTGCTACGATGCTGCGAGGTTCAACAATACTGTAACGTGCACTCTGGTTTTACACTGCACCTATACGCTTGTGCAGAGGTTTACAAAAAAAAAACATGCATCAAGTAAATAAATAAAATTGAGACCTTGGCAAAGTGTTGGTAATGTTATCTGCATGTGCCTGATTGTTGTGCGTGCGTGGGAAAGCATTGCTGTGGCTTATGTAACCAGATTCCTGGTTGTTGTCTTGTTGCGATGTTTTTTAAAATGAAAATATTGATGAAGATCGTGTATTTGCGATGAAATACATCTTCAAAGAATCAAATGCACCTATTACACAAGAGTGTGTATGTGTGTGCTGTTGGCATTAGTTCACTTGGTGGCATTTAGTCAGCATTTATTTTCGTGTACTTTTCCATTTAACCATGGCATCAGACATAATAGTGCCAGCCAACCATCAAGTGGGTCCTTTTAGGGGCCATCCATTAGTCCGTACGCAAAAATCTGTCAACTTGACCCCTTCCCCCCCCTCCCTGTACACACGCGTACTTTTTACACCCCCCCCCACACCTGCGTACGTACGCCTGACGCACCCCTACCCCCCCGAATCCTATAGAACGGACGATATTTAATCCACGCAGAAAACGATCAAGGATTAATCATATTAACGTGTTTTAAGCAAACAGATAGTCCACCGCCAGACTATATAACTCATTTGAAGGCCAATGTAGACGAATTATTATCGAGGCTTCAACCCCCCCCCCCCCATTTCCTATGCGTACATTGTCAGTAGACCCCCATTTGCAAGCGTACACATTTGGGTTAACCCCCCCCTCCACCCCTCCATGCGTACGTACTTGGATGGCCCCTTCATGGTTAAGCAACTGGGAGACTGGCTCTCAAGAATGCCTTCTTTATAAACCAGTCTTTTAAAAGGGCAAATTGTTATGTTGGAGCGATTCTTTACTTTTGAGCTGCAGATATCTCTTAAGCTCCTGTTGAGCTTCCAAATCTGAAAAATACCTCGCCATAATCCTACTTATGAAACTCTTGCACTGCGAGGTAGCAGTCACATGCCCGCTGTCCTTAGAGTAACTGCTTCACAATCTCTTCGTTGTTTTGCTTTCTGCCACCTTTTCATCAGACCCGCAGTGCCCCCACGAATGGGGTTCTAGCATCGTTCTTCTCAACGTTAAAGTAGACAAAAGCCCGTGTGACAGGAGTGTTGTTTTGCACCGTTTATCTCAAGAGGCTTAATCGTATGGTCGGTCTCTGGACGTGGAATGCAGATGGTCACTTCAACTTCAGTGAGCCTCATCAAAGTAGTTTTAACCCCCCCCTTCCCCGGGAGCTTCTGTACCTATAAATTGACAATAACCAAATTAGAAAGAAGGACAATTGCATCAACGTGTTTACCGTTTTGTTTTGAAGGTTTGCAGCGTGTGGTAAAATTAAGGCACATGTTTTAACGCAGCAAGACTGTCCATTGGTGAACCCGTTCTTTGTATGGGCAAATTTGCTTTGAGCTTATAAATTGACCGTCGTGGTTTTTTTTGCGTAATGGTGATTTTTCTAGGATGGAACACAATCGCCGCTGTAGGGAAGTGTGCGCGCCTGCCAGTTGTGTGTGTGTGTGTATATTAACTGATGAATGAATGTCAAGCGGCTTCTTTATCACAAGAAACATTTCAAATTCTGACTTGCATGATTATCGGAGCAGATGTCAAAGCAGATGGAATGGTTTTAGTTGGCAGAAGAACTGGTTTGGCTGGTGGGAGGCAAGAGTGTCTCTACATTAAGGCATGAAGACTGATCGTTTGTTCTTTTTCACAAAGTCTCGTCGCCTTTTCATAAATAATGTTTGTATTTATGAACTGTAACGCGAATTCAAGTGTAATCATCGTTTCCCCGTATTTCTGTTTGTTCACAGGGGTGTCATAGGAAAGCAAGGATATCAATGCCAAGGTATTTGATCTTCATGGGATTTAAACATTTGATGTTGCATTTTTCCATCGCTGTACCGTTTTTTTTAATTTCAATTATTAAACATGAACACTATCTCAGGATACCCTGTACACAGAGGCTCACTTTTCAACTGCTTGTGGTTCTCCGGTTAAAATGTGATAACAGACACACATCTTTCATTACATCAGTGGTGGTATGATGCTGATTTTCAAAATTGTTTTTCTTCAGACATCCATGCATCCATTGGTGCCTCGAGTGAATAATCACAACCATCTGATCACTCCGCCAAATACTATTGCTCACTATCCTAGTCAGGTCATGCCCTTGAAAAAGTAACAACTTTGCAAAAGGGGATTTATATATATAACGTTAATGTTAACTAAGTGTTGGTATATTGCTCATCTTTACACTGCTTTTGATTTTGGAATTTACAATAAAATTATGGACAAACATCTTTCAATATATCAATAGTCAGGTGGTTTGAGTTGTTTAAAATTGCTGCGTAAAGAACACGGATGGCTTGTATGTGTTAGAGGAAATGTTTGATTTTTGTTTGCAGTGTGCACATGTGTCGTACACAAGAGGTGCCATGAGCTTATTATCACCAAATGCCCTGGCATGAAGAAAGAAGCCCAGGATGAAGTAAGTTTACTCCATTCACCCGATGCAGTCATACAAATTTTTATGAATATAGGAAGGGGTTACGTTGTAATTATGACTGGGACTTTTAAGAATACCAAACTAAACTTTTTATTTTACCAGGTAAGGCCCGTTGAGCAATGTAGCTCTTTTTAAAAAGCGACCTGGTCACAAATGATAGCTCAGCAAAGTGGCTTATCACGTGGAAATGTACTGCAACCAAATACTCTTAAACGCATGTTTCTAAATGCACTTGTTATAAAGCCAAAGCTTTCACACAACCGAAAATGATTTGCAATGATAATTAGGATGATGATCATCAGCCATCTTAAGCCTCGGGTGGATGAAAGCCTTCCTAAGCTGTTGCCATGCAACAATACATCCAGCGGTTGTACACGAGCTTGTACCCTCCGATTAATACGGTTGACTCCCTACGGTGCTTAAGTTCAACGAGTTTAACACGTAGGAGGCTTTCGCCACCAATATTTTGGGTTAGATCGTGTAAATATGAATGTGTCGTTAAACCCACCACCACCTGACACAGCCAATTAGTAAGGTTTGTCACGTAAACAAAAGATGGAAATTTGTTATGCGTACAGCACACAACATTTACAATTCTAGTACAACGATCTCACTCCGTGGCTCCATTCTACGGTGCCTCAAGCTTTGTATATTCTCAAATCTCAGTATGATTTCAAGCATCCACGCTTCTTTGTCCTGAACATAATAATGAAAAGAAACGTGCGAGTGTGCCGAAAGAACATGTTTTTAATTTCTGCATATTGCTGTTGCGGGTGGAGCGGAGACTTAAGTTGCTATGAACCCAGCAAGTTTGATTCACCCCTCCTCCCTTCAGCAACCCACACTGACTAGTGTCAGTGGGGAAGTATGGTCAAACAACTCCCATGACTGACACGGCATGCCTTCATACAGCAACGAATTGACAGAGCTGCGTTACGTGTTAAGACGTACGAATCAAAAGCATGGACACCGACAGCTTCAACATTTTTCCGTGCCAAATAATCACAGCCGACTCACTCTGCACTGTGTTCTGCGTGGCATCGTGTGGCACAAAGGTGGGAAGCCAGCGGTTCAGCGTGAACGTGCCGCACAAGTTCTCCATCCACAACTACAAGGTCCCCACGTTCTGCGATCACTGCGGCTCGCTGCTCTGGGCCTCCTGAGGCAGGGACTGCAATGCAAAGGTTTGACCCCCCCACCTGTGCCTGTACACCACGGCTGTGACCTTTATGTTGATCGTAGCGAAGTCTGAAGCATGCCGCGACAACCTTGGCAAACCAAGCCTTGGTACTTTGAACGGGTGACTTAAGCTATCGAGTGTACAGGCTGACATCTTCTTGGTTCTTTCGGTAAAGTCACGTAGAAGGGAAATAATAAAATAATAAAAGTAAAACATAATCAAATATTTTCCTTCTACGTGACTTTACCAAAAGAACCAAGAAGATGAATCCCTGCAGTCACGAAAGCTTTAATTCGAAATGCTGACATCTCTTCAAACTACCACTTATCCATACTCGGGGGCAGCACTTACTACATACCCACCATGCTGTGTAGAGAAATGTCCGTAATATGATCGTCAAGCCGATATTTTTAATTCCCAGAGATGAAATTTTAGAAGAATTAAGTGTGAAACTGAATTTCATGTGATGGGTTTTTTTGTGCAGTCATTGCTGATTGGGCTGAGACCATCAACTTGCCACTCACGAGAGAACCTGGTGTGGTCATGGGAGGCTACTCTGATTTGCTGCCAGATTCTCAGAGATTCCAGCTCAGAGCTCTGACATCTGAACCAACCGATCATATCATTTCCAGATTGTGTTAATTATACATTCTGGTTTATGCATTTTACACAAACCTCGTATGCCTGCGTGTGTGTGTGAAATTTGAAAGTACAGGGTGGTCCATTTTTTGACAACCCTCACATTTTTAATGCCTCTCTTAATTGATTGAAAACAGGTGATAGAATATTATGAAAATGATGGTTATGTTGGGCAAAGCATACTAGGAGGGTGTTTACATTATTTTTTTGCAGTGTATCGATATAGGTGGAAGGTATGTAGTGGCCTTGAATAAAAATTTTGCTTTCTTTGTAATTAATTTTATTTTATAAGAGTATTTAAACATGAATCGCCCTGTATTTTCATACAATACGTATGCACACGCAGAGTGTCAAATTAACCCGTTTTGATGATGTACGTTCGTGTAAGTCATCGGAACGGAATCAAAAGTAAAAGGCCATGCGGGAGGGCGTGTGGCGCAGTTTGGCACCAGCGATCATAGAGTGCGGTCACGTCGTTGCATTGCTCTGCGTCGAGTACAATGCCTCTCTAAATAAAATCAACGCTCACGGCTTGCGCATTACGAGATTCAGCGTTGAACGGACACCCACACCCTGCACCATGCACACGTCTCGGAACGGGAAATGGTTAATAAGCACGTGATTCTCTGCGGGTTTTTAACGTTTTTTTCCCCTTTTTCCAGTCTGCAAGATGAATGTGCATCGGCGGTGCGAGCAGAACGTGGCGCCCAGCTGTGGCGTGGATGCGCGAGGAATCGCCAAAGTGCTCGCTGAGATCGGGGTCACTCCCGACAAGATACACCAGTCCACCATTAAGAAGAAGAAGGTTAGCTGCCCGTGGCTTGCTTTTTACCTATAGCCTGCAATTTACCCAAGAAACAAAACAGCTCAAATCTCGATCTCGTTAGTGCAGGGATGCGGAATCCACGGTCAGCGAGCCACATGCGACCACCGACCGACCGTCTTCGTTTCATATGGCCCCGCAGGCGATCGTTATCCATCACTTCAAGCATCTTAGCTGCGTTAATCGTGCACCAGAAGTGAATATTTTCGAGTGGCCAATGCTGTGTTTATAATTTTAGTGCGCTAAGTCGCTGCTGTCACCACAATCGCCTCGCCGTACTCGGTGGACACGCGCGTTATTTTTCACCTTATTTTGGACTATGCCAAGATGCGTGTTGGTGTGTACAAACGGTGAAAAACATAACAATAAATGTGAATGGATGGTAAAAATTCGACATTCCATTCTTAAATAGAATCCTAACTCCGAATCCGAGCGATGTATCAATTAGCTGATAAGGTTGACTCGTTAAATTTGTGTCTACTAGGTACCTGTGCGCAATATTTCAGCTTTCGTTTTTTTTTGCATTTTTGTTTAATGAGTAATGCTCGCAGTGGTGTTGCTATCGAGAGCACAGGCGGTGCAACTGCACCGGGACCCACAGGCCAGAGGGCCCAGCACGAGGCTATGGCGAGGGATGAAATTGGACAGGGAGAACCATTTCATTCTTGCACCAAGGCCCCATGCCACTGCATGCTAAGAACAGAAAAAACACATTCTTGCGGAGGGAGCTGGTAGGAACGTTGGGGTGCTCGGTCAATGGCCAGGGTCAACGGCGGCGTGGTGTATTCCGCAAATATGCCCAACTGTGAGGGCGGGCACAAGCCGGCGTGAGTAGGTTAAACGTTGAGTTTTATAAGGGCACCACGGGGTGACCAGCCCCTCACCACCCAGCCCCTCCCCACCCAGCCCCTCCCCACCCTCCCCTCTCCACCCAGCCCCACCCCTCCCATTTTTGGAATCAGGACGGACAGACAGAATAATCCCCTGTGGGCTGGTGGAACCAGGAGGTTCCTACCAGTAATATGTTTCGGATTACGGTGGATTTGTGACGACACAGTCGGATATGTGATCATCTATAGGAAAGGACAGATAGATCAATTTACAAATACAGCGCTGGATTGGGCAAATAATTGGTCAAGGTGGATATGTGGCGGTTAGTTATGTGATGTACTGAATCTCAACGCTTTTCAACAGTTCCTTGTGTTATGTATGTGTGGGGAGCAGTAGTGTTGCGGTGAGCGTGTGCCGAACTATTAACCCGGCGACCTGAGTTCGATTCTCGCTCTCACAGCCAACACCGGTGACGATTATCTGATCCGGTCCTGGGCCTCCCCTAGTTGGACTCGGCCTCAAATGTGTACTTGGTACAGTGTGTAAAAACATCGCACTGGGGAAACAAAGGGTCGGGCATGGTGCTGGCCACCCATCCCCTTCGTGTGCCGCGACGCTAACAGCACTTGCCCAACAGTCTGTCAGGCTATACGGTGGATCTTTGTCTTTGTACATCTCGAGTGTGTGCTCAGCTCAGCTCATTGTGTTTCAGCTGATTACATCGTCGGACTCGCAGACGCCAAGCCCCGGGGTGGTGGCTGCTGACCCAGAGAAATCTCGGCCGATTCTGACCTCCCCCGGTGAGGAAGGTACATTGTCCACTTAAGCCTTCCCCCCCTTTACCCACGACGCGCGTTCTGCTTTTTAACAGCGCATTTTCCCTACGAGCAGCTGTTCTGAACGCTTTTCATCTAAGGTAGAAACGTTAATGCATTAGCTATATTCTTAGGTTTTTCGGTAAAGTCACGTAGGTAAAAAATTTAAATTAATAAAAGTTGAGCTGAATCAAGCTGTCGGGCTGTGACGGTTCCACCTGAAGACGGAAGCTTGTGTTGCCTCCGAAACGTCGTGATTTTTATTTTTATTTTACTTTTATTAATTTTAAATTTTTTACCTACGTGACTTTACCGAAAAAACCTAAGAATATGAATCCTTGCAGTCACGAAAGCTTCAAATCTAGAATTAATGCATTAGCTCCTTACGTCTGTGGCGGAGGGTCACGGTAACTCTCTTAAAGATAATCAGATAGAGGACAACATTGACAGCAAGGGCTTGCCCAAAATTTGGAGAGCGAAAAAAAACCAGCACTAAATGGATGAGGATTTTCGCCCAAAGGTGATTTTAAACTTGATTCATGCACCTCTTCTTCTTTCAATGCATTAATTTGAATGCTTCCGACGACAACCTCACGTTGGGAAAGGGTTACAAAATGCATGCGTGTGCATGATTTCCCTTTATAATTTTTTGCATGTGACGAGAGGTCAACTTGAACCTTGGCTGAAGCGTGCTGCAGCTGTTTGCATTTTTTCTGGAGATTTTTGAATTGTAAAGTGATGGTTCTCGTACTTTAAAGAGTTTTTTTTATGAATTCGATGTTAGTAATTTTCATGGTTTAACTGCTGGTTGGTGATTTTTTTAAATTATCTGAATCATCTTAGATATTTATCACACAACACACAACCTTCCACCCCCCACCGCTGTGCACACAAGACCCCTGGACTATCTCATCAAGCTTGAGAATTCTAACACGATTACTCATCATAATGTGAAGAGTACTTGCAAATATATGCAATGTAAAACATTTCTGAAAACTCAACCAATCTGCAACCTAACACCACAGGAGAATAATGATCAAATACACACACACATTTTGGTGATATGATCCTTATGGCTGTACCCCGGGGTACCAAATAATACAAAATGAATTCTCAATTTGAAGCTTTCGTGACTGCAAGGTAATTTAATTTTTTACCTACGTGATTTTACCGAAAATTCTAAGAGTATAATACAAAATGGTCCAAGGCAATTCAATGTTTTATTTCTGGGACACTATTTTTTCCAGGGGTGTACTTAACTCTGCGACTGGGCTACCAATCAATCCAAAATCGGCGCTACTCCGCGATGTCGAAACGCAGCGAGGACGATTACGCCGAAACCCTGAACGCTCGTACGCACCGTAGTGGTGCATCGTGCACAGCTCGTCAAGATGAGTCGATTGCTGCATCGCCGGCCATCAACAGAGACTAAAAATTACTGCATCATTAACATGATGCGAGAGCCGGGGTATTGTGGGCACCCCGGGGTACCACCACAAGGTTCATATCGCAAATATGATCAGATCTTCTTATGAAGGTTATTAAAAAACTGTATGACAGCACTATATAGATGCAATGTGTTATGCAAAGTAGTCATTGTAAGGTATAGGTGCAGAGATTAATGTCATTGAGTAAATTTAAATGTTTTTATCAGTTTGTGTCATGTTTTTTTACAAAACACTGCAGGATGTGCTTTATCAGCACTTCACGTGCATTTGCAGAAGGCTGATTATTTCCCTATCTGATTGACATTTCACTTGGCACCATAAGTGAATGTCAACATATTTTACGTAAAATGTTCATTTTATTTATTACAATATTTCGCCGGGAAAATCCCTTGAGATGTCACATCTCAAGTTTTCAAAGAAGTCTAGAACTCTATATTATTTATATTTTATTATTTATGCTTTGGGAGGCCCTTGGCAATAATTTTCAGTTTGGGGCAAAGTTGCTCTGCGTTCAGCCAAATAATTATTTAATTTACAGTTAATGTTTCAGAATTGGATGTTTGGCCAATACCAGTTACGTTGTATTTTGAGTTTTGAAGTCTAATGTGGTAATTAATGCTTCAATGTGGGTCACAATTAGCATCCTATGTCATCAGGCTGCCTGGACAGAACTTATTAGTTTCTCCCGCACAGAGATACATATATCTTTGCTTGGAGATAATATTTGTATTTGCGTTTATCGTGACTTCATCCACAAATATAAAGGTCACATCAAAAGGAACCTTTCGCCCCTTGTTGTGTGTAAATGCAAATAACGGCACATTAGTTTATTTTTTCTTTACAAAATCGCGTAAGTAAAAGATATTTTATGCAACAAACAAGAAGGGTACATAGAGTATGTCGGGCAACAGTGGCGCATAGTGGTGGTGCACAAGAAGCAATTAGCTTGAGACACGTCAGGCAGAGACCCAGTGCCAGTGCAAACTCGAGAATAATAACACGATTATTCATTTAAAAACACAGAGACACGAAATATCTTGAAAGTAGTGTCATGTCACAGCAGACCATGTTTAGGGTTTTTTAAATGCACTGGAAATTTCAAAGGCTCCAACAGCCAAACTAAAGCCAACTTGCCGAGCGATGGGAGTAACTTCTCTCCGCTGTTTTATTGCTAATGTCAGACACTGCAAATTGGATTACTTTAAGT